>NW_012267338.1:722135-723228 GCF_000151885.1 Dipodomys ordii | reverse complement strand
GGCCTGAACTCTGGGCCTGGGCACTGTCCCTCAGCTCTTCAGCTCAAGGCTAGCACTCTACCACTTGAGCCACAGCACCACTTCCGGCTTTTTTCTTTTTGCTTATGTGGTGCTGAGGAATCGAACCCAGGACCTCAGGCATGCAAGGCAAGCACTCTACCACTGAGCCACCTTCCCAGCCCCCATTCTGGCTTTTTTGACAGTCACAAGAACCTTTTGGATTTTCTTTTCTTTCTTTTTTATTTTTTCGGTTATATCCTGGGACTTGAACACAGGGCCTATGCACTGTTCCTGAGCTTTTGCTCAAGGCTAGCACTCTACCACCTGAGCCACAGTGCCACTTCCAACTTTTTCTGTTTATGTGGTAATGAGGAATCGAACCCAGGGCTTCCTTCATGCATGCTAGGCAAGCACTCTACCACTAAGCCATATTCCCAGCCCCAACATGCCTTTTAAGAAAGGAAAACAAAATTGAAAAATGACTCTTTAAAACTCAATATTGATAGCCTAATATATGTCTGTTTCTAATCTTTGCCCATATACCCCCGTTTTAAGAATATAAATGATCTGTTGTACAATTCCAGAATTGTACAGATGTACAGATTGTATAGATACTACTTTGTTGTTGTTTTTATACCAGTACTGGGTCTTAAACTCTTGGCCTGATACTCTCTTTTGGCTTCTTCTCTCAAGGCTGGTGCTTTTACCATTTGAGCTTTACCTATATTTCTGTCTTTTTGCTGATTTTTTTTGGGGGGGTTCGGTCATAGGGCCTGAACTCTGGGCCTGGGCGCTGTCCCTCAGCTCTTCAACTCAAGGCTAGCGCTCTACCACTTGAGCCACAGTGCCACTTCCAGCTTTTTTCTTTTTGCTCATGTGGTGCTGAGGAATCGAACCGAGGGCCTCATGCATGCAAGTGCTCTACCACTGAGCCACCTTCCCAGTCCCTTTTTGCTGATTAATTGGAGATAAGAATCTCATGGACTCGGGGCTGGGAAGGTGGCTCTGGTAGAGCACTTGCCTTGCATGCCTGAGGCCCTGGGTTCGATTCCTCAGCACCACATAAGCAAAAAGAAAAAAGCTGGAAGTGGTG
>NW_012267338.1:704286-722085 GCF_000151885.1 Dipodomys ordii | reverse complement strand
ATAAGCAAAAAGAAAAAAGCTGGAAGTGGTGCTGTGGCTCAAGTGGTAGAGCGCTAGCCTTGAGCTGAAGAGCTGAGGGACAGTGCCCAGGCCCAGAATTCAGGCCCCACGACTGGACCCCCCCAAAAAAAAAGAATCTTATGGACTCTTCTTCTGAGTCTGGTTTCAAATCCCATTCTTCAGATCTCAGCCTCCTGAGTAGCTAGGACTATGAATGAGGCACCAGGACCTGGCACAGTTTTTGCAGTATATTGCTTGATGCTTCAAATTATGTTTTGTTTTAGGAAAAAAAGACTCTCTAGATCACATTTTTTTAAAAAGCTAACAGAATATTTGTGCTATGTACTTACATTGGAGAAACAAGGGCAGGAATCAACAAACTATTGTCTGTTCACCAGTCATAGCCCAGAGTATGTTTTTACTTTCTTTCCTTTCTTGGACTTAGCAGCCGAGTACTTCATCTTGTACATGGCTTTTCTGGAATACATTGCAGATCATGAGTATCTGCCAGTTCCTCAAACCAGGCCTGGGAATGGGCTACAGTAGGGCCTCCCTTTCTTGGGTTTTTAGTCTTAATGGTAGGTTTCTTTACTTTGTCATCAGCACCAGCCTTCTTGGCTTCAAGTTTCTTCTCCTTAGTGTCTGGCTTCTCAGCCTTTTCACCCACCATCTTGCAAGACAGGAAAGAGGATAAAACCCTTCTTATTCAAACATTTTATTTATTTTTTTATCAGCCTTATCAGAAATTTCTAAAGATGTCTTGTTAGATTTGCTTTTATTGCTGATATTTATAAGTATATGCCCTCATCCCTCTAGTTTTTGTTCTCTATATTTTGAGTGAATATTGAGGTTATATTTCTTCATTGACTGACAGCATGTATATTTATATTTTATTGGTGTGTTATTTCTTTTACTAATATGAAATCATTCATTTTATCCCTTGTATAAGAATTCTCCTGAGAGGCAGAATCACTTATATGAGGTCTATGTATGTCCACGTGTTCATGAAGACTGTCAAGTCCAAACCATCAATGTGGACCATAAGGCTGGATGCCTGGTGACACAAGCTGGCAGAAGCCAGCCTTTTCATCCTTTTTAGGTCTTTATCCAATTGGATGAGGGTTTCACATTTTATGGAAGGCAGTTTTTGCCACCCAGGGTTTGCTAATTTAAATGTTCATCTCTGTGTTTGCTCCAGAAATTTAAAAGAAACCTCCTCCCTTATAACATTTTTTTGCCTGAAATTCAAACTTTATATTGTTATTCTCAGTTTCTTCTGGCCTGTTAGCATTTTCTATTACACTATTTTTTAAATCTATCACTTGTAAAAAACATTCATTGCTAGGTCTACCCCTAAAAAACTACATTCTGCAATTCTTATGATTTATAAAGTTAATTTCACATCTACTGTAATTTCTGACATATTGGAACTATACGTGCTGGCTTTTCTAGTTTTATTTTCATTATTCTTTCTTTGTTGCCTAATACTTGACAGATCGTATTTTTCTTCTATTCGTATTTTGTTTTTATTCTTGTAGTTACCCTAATTTACTACATATTATACTTTTTTTTTGTTTCTGGTCATAGGGCTTGAACTCAGGGCTTGGGCATTGTCCCTGAGCTCTTTTGCTCAAGGCTAGCACTCTACTACTTTGAGCCTCAGCACCACTTCCAGTGTTCTTGTGGTTAATTGGACATAGGAGTCTCACAGACTTTCCTGCCCAGGCTGGCTTTGAAGCAGATCTCAACCTCCTGAGTAGCTAGGATTACAAGCTTGAGCCACCATTGCCAGGCTGGTGGCTTGTCATTGCCCTTGTAAACATCTGAAGTTTAGTAAATTATTTCTTCTCTCTAGATTCTCACTTTCCACTAGTAGTGACTTAGTTCCAGGCTGTTTGGGATACGTTCTCTCTGGCACCTCTAAAGTTATTTGAGTATGAGAAGGGGTTTTGCTTAGTTTATTGTCTTTGGTATCTCCAGAGGTATTTCTCTCCATCATCTCTAGAATTATTTGAGTATGAGTTGGAGCTTTGCTTAGCTTACCATCTCAAAGTCTCATGTTTGATGCATGAAACATGTCTTACAGATAAGGAATATACTCCTTACAGATAAGGAGTTATACATGCATGTACATTTCTTTCTTCTCTTCTTGTTTCTTTATTACTTCCTTCCTTTTTTATTCTCAAAGACCCATCAAAAGCTAGGAATGTGGCTTAGTGGTAGAGTGCTTGCCTAGGATGCATGAAGGCCTGGGTTTGATTCCTCAGTACCACATAAACGGAAAAAGCTGGAAGTGGCCCTGTGGCTCAAGTGGTAGAGTGCTGCCTTGAGCAAAAGAAGCTCAGGGACAATGCCAGGCCCTGAGTTCAAGCCCCAGGACGTGGGTGCAGGGAACCCACTAAATTCCAAAAATGAACATATCTTTTTCATCAGAGTTCAATAAGAAGAAAGTGTCTATCCTCACTGCTATATGTGTACATATGAGTATGTATAAATATATCTATATATTTATATATGCATTTTCTTTCTTACAGGAAGTAATATGAACTAGAGTTATAATAAAATTTTAGCTGGGCACCAGTGGCTCATGCTTGTAATCCTAGCTACTCAGGAGACTAAGATCTGAGGATCACAGTCCGAAGCTAGACTGGGCAGTCTCCCTGTGAGACTCATCTCCAATTAACCACTCTAAAACTGGAAGTGGAAGAGCTCAGGGACAATGCCCAGGCCCGGAATTCAAGCCTCATAACAGGAAAGAAAGGGGGGGAGGGAGAGGGAGAGGAAAGAAGGAAGGAAGGAAGAAAGGAAGGGAGGGAGGGAAGAAGAGAAGTTAGTTTTAAAAAGGAAGTAACTGGGCCTAAACTCAGGAAGGTTTAATCGAATGGTATTTGACCAAAATCGTAGCAGGTTATGTAAATTTTCAACAGGTTAATATTGGTAAAGAAGACATTTCCTATGCAAAAAGAATAGCATTAAAGATAGCATTAAAGGACTGGGATCATGGCTTAGGTGGTAGAGCACCGATCTAGCAAGCATGAGGCCATGAGTTCAAATCCCAGTACTGCTGAGAAAAGGAGAAACAAAGAAACAAATGAGGGAAAGGAAGACAGAAAACAATAACATGGAACTATAAATATTTATTGAATAGAAAATAATCCAGTTTGACCAAAAAAATAAAATACAATTTTAAGAGCTAGAAATACTTGATTATCTCCATGTCCCAGACTGTAAATCTCTAAATTGTTAAGATTTCTTTCTGTATAAAGTATAGTATCTCCTTATTCTTATGGTCACAGTTCTGACAAGAAAGCCACCAAGCACTCTGTCCTCATTCTTGCTTAAGGGTCCATGAATATTTGGTCTATTATCACAGCTGATGTCTTTAAGACCCTTTATTCAGGCAGCTGGCAGGATGTAATCTCTATAGAAAAAGGAAAAATCCAAAAACCCTTAAATGGATATTCAGATATTCCCTTTCTCTCATCATCCTGTTATTAAAATAGAAAATGTTTAAGTTAGTCCAACCCAATTTTCTCTTTAGAAAGCTGAGTAGACTTGCACATTTCCTGGAGATTGAGCAATCATTGGGACTAATTATCTTTCTAAGCTTTTAATATGAACCTATTATCCTAAAATCCCAAAGCAAATTCTTTCTCTTTCTTTAAAAAGGAGAGATGCTGCATTACTCTCTCTTTCCTGGGAGTGATTCTTACCTTTCTATTGCTACAGTGTGATTGAATTTCTGTCTTAGATTCTTTTTTTTTTTTTTTTTTTGCTCAAGGCTAGCACTCTACCACTTGAGCCACAGTTCCACTTCCTGTTTTTTGGCGTGTAAATGGAGATGAGAGTTTCTCAGAGTTTCCAGTCCAGGCAACTTCAAACTGTAATCAGATCTCAGCCTTCTGGACCCTACTGAATTAAACTAATTGTGTGTGTGTGTGTCTTTGTGGGTCCTAGGGCTTGAATTCAGGATCTAGGCTCTCTCTGAGCTTTAGTGCTCAAAGCTAGCCTACTTCCACTTCAGCCATAGACCCACTTCCAGTTTTTTGGTGGTTAATTTGAGATAAGAGTCTCTCAGGTTTGTCTGCTCAGGCTGGCTTTGAACAGTGGTCCTTAAATCTCAGCCTTCTGAGTAGCTATGATTATAGGCTGGAACTACCAACACCTGGCCCAATTTTCTATTTAAATATATTCTTTAAGAATTCATGGCATTGGGCTGGGAAGGTGGCTCAGTGGTAGAGTGTTTGCCTTGCATGCATGAGGCCCTGGGTTTGATTCCTCAGCACCTCATAAGCAAAAAGAAAAGAGCCAGAAGTGGCGCTGTGGCTCAAGTGGTAGAGCGCTAGCCTTGAGCTGAAGAGCTGAGAGACAGCACCCAGGCCCAGAGTTCAGGCCCCACGACTGGACTCAAAAAAAAAAAAAAAAGAATTCATGGCATCTAAGAGGTTTTGTTTTAAAGAAATAGGGCCTTGCTATGTTGTCCAGGCTGCTCTCAAACTTCTCTGCTCGGGGCATCACCCTAGAACAGCCTCCCAAGGAGCCGTCTCAATTGTGCATCACTGTGCCTGGGTCCCTTGTTCTATTTGGTTTTATCCTTTCTTCATTGGAAATGCCCACTGTAACAAGTCAGTGATTAGCTTTAAAATTTAAAAAAAAAAGAGGTGAAAAAATGCATTTTTGCCTCCTCTCCCCCTTTCTTTTGTTCCTTACTTTGCCTATTGTCACAGTCTTAAGAAAGCTTCCCAGCGCTCTCTCAGATCTCTGGCAAATGGCATCCTCTTTGTGCCTCACTACATTTCATAGCCCATGCACACCACTCAGTCCTAGGCTACAAAATGACATGTTAAGCTCAGATACTTAGGAAATCTATACCCTGTTTCAAGAGGTTCCTCTGAGTAGGCAGTAAGAGATTATAATTAAGCTGCCATGTAGAGCTTTTGAAAGAGAAAATTTCAACAGAAAATTATAGCCACAGTGGATTCCTGATTACTCATAAGATAAAATTGCATGAATAATTGCAATTCACAGGTTATCCTAATAAAATTGACTTCCCTCTCTGTCATTAGCCCTTATTTCCTGCCATCCCTTTCCACTTCCATAATTTATAATCACATCCCACCAGGCATGATGGTACACACCTGTAACCCCAGGATTTAGGAGGCTGAGGCAAAGGTGATTGTGAGTTCCACACAGCCTGGAGTACAGAGCAAGACCTTGCCTCAAAAATAAATAAATAAATCCCTCACATAATTTACATCCAAAATATGGAAAGGTGGAAATAGGATAGAATGGAGTCTACATTAATCAAAGTCATCCGCATGAAGGATCACGTAGACTCATTAGAGCACATGGATATATCCAACTATGAATGCCGGGAACCTTTCAGGAGGACTTTTTAGTTAGGTGAAGGGAAGCATGAAAGAAGCAATCTGTCAAATACAAGTCCATTTGTAAGATGCACTGAGATCTCAAGAATAACGAATAATAGAACACAGCGAAAATTGGTGCAGAAGAAATACAGCTCCAGTCAGCTTGAGTACTCTTGGTACACACTGGTACTGGGGCTAAAACTCAGGGCCTGAACTCTGTCCTTCAGCTTTTCCCTTCAAGGCTGGCCCTCTACCACTTGAGCCACTAGCTCTGCTTCTGGGTTTTTGCTAGTTAATTGGAGATAAGAGTCTCAGGAGCTTTCCTGCCTGGGCAGGCTTCTAACTGGGATCTTCAAATCTTAGCCTCCTGAGTAGCCATTCAGTCATGAGCCACTGGCACCCAGTTAGAAAGCAGTATTGTTTTGGCAATACTGCAGTCTTTCACTTGTCAGGCAGGTACACAGCCACACAGCTCACTGAAAGCAATTTTATGGAGTGTGTAAATAAACCCCATACATGAGGTCACATGTGATGTGTAGATGTACAAAAGTTTTGGATGCTGGGCACCAGTAGCTCACACCTGTAATCCTATCTACTCAGAAGGCTGAGATCTTAGGATCGAGGTTCAAAGCCAGCCCAGGCAGGAAAGTCCATGAGACTCTTATCTACAATAAACCACCAGAAAACTGGAAGTGGTACTGTGGCTCAAAGTGGTAGAATACTAGCCTTGAGTGAAAAAAAAAAAAAAGCTCAAGGACAGCACCCAGGCCCTGAATTCATGCCCCAAAAAATGACTGACAAAAGAAAAAGTTTTAGTGTTTTGAGCAGATTTGAGATTTTCACAATACAGATGCCCCAAGACTGTATGCAACTGTGATTTGTCCACAAAGTTTGCATCTTCCCCTCTACCCAGAGAAACATCAGCATCACCTCAAAACTTAGCAGAACTGAATATTTTTGAGCCATGCCCTGAACATATGAATTAGAAGCTTTGGTGATAAAGCCCAGCTATTTGTGTTTCAATCACTCTCTAGGTGTTTCTGATGCAGAGTAATTTTTACGAACCACTGGTGGGCTGGGAAGGTGGCTTAGTGGTAGAGCGCTTGCCTTGCATGCATGAGGCCCTGGGTTCGATTTCTCAGCACCACATAAGCAAAAAGAAAAAAAGCCAGAAGTGGCAGTGTGGCTCAAGTGGTAGAGTGCTAGCGTTGAGCTGAAGAACTGAGGGAAGCGCCCAGGCCCAGAGTTCAGGCCCCACGACCGGACCCCAGAAAAAACAAAAACCAAAAAACAAAACCACTGGTATAAAATCCAGGAGGGCAGTATCTAAAGAGCACCCTCTTTATTGTATATTCCTCTTATTTACATTCCTCTAATTCTAAAAAGGCAGGGATTTGAGCACCTTATAGCCAGTCAAACCGTACCAAGATCTAGCACAAGAAAAGCATGCATAATGTCATATCATCAAATAATTCCTAAACTAAGCCTATCACACTGAGTCAGGCTATCATCTCAGTCACCAGGGATCAACTCTGACATAAAACCAAGCTGCATTTTTCATTCCTTCCTTTGTGCTCTGCTTCCTCTTATCCCTTCTCAAGGCCTCACCATGCCCAGCCGTTCACACTGAATTTTACTTTCTCATTTTCCTTCTGCCCAGAACTTGTCAAATTATAGCAGATGAACAATGATATCAGCAAAGCTAAGGAGCTTCAGAAAGAAACAAGGGCTTTATCTGTAGCCTCGACACTCAGTTCTGAAATACAAAGTTTAAAAATTGTTTTTTATTCTAGGATTGCTTGCAGCTCTTTAGCATAATTCATTTGCCAATGCTGTCTTTTTCAATATATTTCAGGGAGTCTAAAGATTATATCACTAAGATAAAGTACTTGCTATTATATTTGAAAGGAGTATATGATAGAGTTTAAAAAGTATAGCATAGGCCATTGATAAGAGTTCTTCAAAATCAAACATGGAATCATTTGAAGCTAAATTATTTGAAACTGTAGAAACAGCAACTCAAAAGGAATAATATCCCATGTTTCTCCACTTTGGAAGGACAAAAGCCTTCCATGATACTTTAATGTGCCAAACTAGTTGTGACATTTAATGAAGGATTCAAGAGTGTGAAAAATTAACAAATGGAAATGAACATTTTTGCCACACTGTTCAAAGTGAGAGCCAGATGAGGTGCCTGATAACCTACAACATGAAATCATTCTGCTGCCAATCAATGCTGAACTGAAACCAGGTATAATAACCTCCCACTGTCCCACTGCTATAAACCTTACACTTATGATGACAAACTTCTCACTTTGAGGAACACACATTGAAAATGCATCTTTGTTTGGAACGACTCACTGCTTTGAGTAATTGTTTCAAAACTCACCATTGCAGAGACAAGTTTACTGGATGAAGGAAACTTGGAAAAGCAATTGCAAAGAGCAACATCATTAATACCAGCTAACATCATGCGCTTCACCAGAGAGAAGCAGTTCCAGCCATCACATGAGAGGTGAGTTAATTAAATGTTTGACCAAATATAGTGGGCTAATTTTTAAATTGGTAATTTTGTGTGGTCTCAAATGCTACTGCAAACAACCAAAAAATGACTCTTAGCAGGAAGAAGGTTCCCCACCCCTGCATTAAATAAAACTTCCCTTTCCCTCTTCTCCTCCGTTCCTAACAACCATCATTCAACTTTGCTTCAATGGACTTATCTTTAAGAATCCCATAAAGGGGCTGGGAAAGTGGCTCAGTGGTAGAGTGCTTGCCTTACATGCATGAGGCCCTGGGTTCCATTCCTCAGCACCACAAAAGCAGAAAAAGCTGTAAGTGGCGCTGTGGCTCAAGTACTAGCCTTGAGCTGAAGAACTGAAGGACAGCGCCCAGGCCCAGAGTTCAGGCCCTGTGACCAGCAAAATAATAAATAAATAAATAGAATCCCATATAAATGGACTTATACAATATTGGTCCTTTTGTGACCAATATTTATTTGATCACAATATTTAAATGTATTACACTTAGAATGTCTTTAAGCTTCTTCTTTGCTATAGCATGTGTCAAAGCTTTGAAAATTGTTTTCTAAAGAAGAAGCATTGAAGTTTCCCTAGTAGAAGATAATTCACAGTGGCCAGCATCTTTGTGTTATGGCAGGACGTATTTGTTTGAAAGAAACAGAAGACTAGGGTGAATTCTGTCTGAAAGAGTACATTTTCCACAGGGGAAATACACCTTGCTTGTTTTCATTGAACCCAGGAATCTCCCAATTGCTACAACACTAAGTAATCAGTTTTTCTTACAGGAAATTTCAGTCTTGTAGCTGTATTCAAGTCAAGTAGAAATTTCGTAATAGTTTCAGTGAAGGCAGCTGTGAAAACTGCTTAACTAGAAAGCTGTCAGGTGTCCAATTTATCCTGCTCACTGGCTTCTGATGTGGTAACGGTCTGAATCAAAGCTGGTGAGCTCAAAATACAGAGTAGGGTTTGATTCTGGAGTTCAGCCTCTCTAGTCTGTTTGATTGATCTTGTTTATGACAACTTGCAACCATACCCTTTTAAAATATCTATTGCTTTTGAGCTCATCAAAGGGCCAGTTCATTTTCCTTTCTATCATTAAGAAAATAGCATCTTCTTTTGTAAGAATTTATAGTTATTTCATTTATCTCTAGAGCCTTGGAGACATTTACCTGTGAATACTAATAAAATGGTCTTGAAAGAATTTTTTTTCTTTTTGGCTGATTGGCTGATTATTGTCACACTGCCACACAGTGGCAGAATAAGGAAATGCACTTCTCTGGAAAAATTCCCCTTGGTTTTATCTTCAGTCTTTCTGATGAATATTCTCTTATATATTTACACAATACATTTAAAATATCTTTCCTAAGGGCTGGAGGTGGAGTTCTATAATTGAGTGCTTTTTTTAGCATGCACGGTATTCTGGATTACACCCCTGAATAAAAATAAACAAATAAATATAATACCTACCATGAATGAAAAAAGTTTTAAGAAATAGTTTGCTGAACTATTCACTAAGTCATTACCAGTTATTTAAAAGAAAAAACCAGCTGAATAGAGCTCGCTTCTCTAAAAGCATTTACTGTGATTTCTGACATAATTTTTAAAAACTTGTGATTATTTTATCATTTATAAAATAATTGAACTTGATATATTTCAATGTGCATTAGAGCATTTCAATTCATGCCATGAGAAGAGATGCCATTTTACATTTACAGCTCTTAGAGAGTATTTTAACTTTTGTTATGCTCACTAATTACTGTAATTTTTGCTACCTTTTTGTTCACTGAAACCTTTTTCTAAAGTTCTAATAAAATCAAGATATGGAAAGAAAGCTCTCTCCAGTATAAACTTTTAAAAACAGTCTTGTCCAAGACAGTCATTATATGTAATGACTCAACATTAAACTAGACATTTTAACTTACTGAGTATATTTGATAAAGATGCCCAAAAGAAGCATTTTGTGATAATGTTTCCTCAGATTTCATTCATTCTCTTTCTCTTTCTCTCTCTCTCTCTTTCTCTGGCAGTACTCAGGGGCTTGCTATTGTTAGACAGGTACTTTTCCTAGCACACTCCCATCCATTTTTGCTTCCATTATTTTTTTAATAGGTTCCTATTTCTTGCTTGGGCCAGCCTAGGTCCTCCTATTTATACTTCCAGTCTTAGCTGGGACAGTAGATGCACACCACCATACCCAGCAATTTTCTTTTGAGATAGAATATTATAAATTTTTCCCCAGCTGGCCTCAAACCTCAGTCTTCCAATTTCAGTCTCCTGAATAACTAGAATTACTGGTATGAGGCACCATGCTTGGTACATTATGAGTAGCATAATGTAACCTTGACTGTCTTGCCCTGTCCTGTCCAGGATATGAATTATCCCTTTGTTCAGTATATCCATGCTGCACTGTTACCCACTCATTAGTCATCTCAGTTAATCAGACCATCATAATATCCCTGTGCTTGTCTGGAAGAATCCTTTATTTTACTTAATAGTGGCCCCAAACCACATCATCCTATTTTATAATTATTGTTATTAATCTTTCACTGAGCCTCATTTATAAATTAAGCGTTGTCATAGGTATTTAAGTATAGGGAAACCAAAGCACAGTACATAGACACTTCTTAACTTACAATGGTACTACATCCTGATAAACATACCATTAACTGAAAACTCTGTAACTCAGAAATGCACCCATTACTCCTTTCTTACTGATCATCATAGTTTAGTAACACAGCACACCATAGAGAGTTGTCTCTTTAACTTAGTTATAGTATGACCGACTGGGAGCTTCTACTGCCCAGAGTCAGAAGAAAGTATCACACCACGTCTAGAAGATCACACCTTCAAGAAGTTCCAGAAAGAAAGAGATAAAACCATTCTTATTTGCAGAAATATAATCACCACTATGGAAAATCCAATAGACTCTACAAAAATAAAAAAGAGGCCACTCTAACAAATGAATTTAGTAGGATTTTAGAATGAGTTCAATACGGTGGATTTGTTAAACATATCAAATCTATTTGATTACAGGTTAGTATGACACTATAATGGTAGATATGTACCATTTATCAAAACCTACAGATGGTACAAATACAAAAAATGAACCCCAAGTCAACTATTAGCTTTAGCAAAAATAATGTATCAACACCAGTCAAATAGTAACAACTTTCCAATTATTATACAAGGTATAAATAACAGGAGACATTTGGGAGTAGAAAGCCTTTGTGAGAATTGTTTTTTCCCATAAACTGCTCTAGAAAATTAATTTTCATAAAAAATAATGTAGCTAAAATTACAATAAAAATTATGTCACTTCTTCCCAGATTGATCACTACGTTCATTAAGGGCCCAAGCTTGGCTTGATTGGTCACAATGGCCCACGGGCCTCAACCTGCCCAAAGCTGGGGTTATAAACATATACCACCACATCCTGCAGGCCTCGAATCCCAGCAATTCAGGAGGCTGAGATTTGGGGCATAGCAATTGAAGCCCGCCTAGGAAGGAAAGTCTAGAAGACTTGGTCTTCAAAATAATCAGCAAGAGGGAGGGAGGGAAGGAGGAAGAAGGAAGGAAGGAAGGAAGGAAGGAAGGAAACTTATTTTACAAACATTTTTGTATCCCACACGAATTATGATAGAATTGAGGATAGAGTGGATGGGTAGAAGTAGGGCTCATTTGTTCTACCTGATTCAAGGAGAGCAGTCTGTTGCTTTGGCGGGATGGGCGAAGGGTGAGGATAAAGGGCGAAAGGGGCAGGGCGGGAGGGTCTCCCTGGAATCCCGCCCCTCCAACCACCCGTCAATTCCAGTGGCCACTGTCCGCTGAGCTGCGCTGCTCCCCTGTGGCCATCGGTGGTATTGCAGCACAGGAGCCTAGAAAAGCCACCTGGGTCCCATCATCCATCCTAGAGTGGGTTTCAAACTGTAGTCTTTTTCTTCAACTCATAAAGAAAAAAGCGTGCATACTCAGAAGGATAGGATTTGTGAGATTTAGGCCCATTAAAGAAAAACACTTTTTTTTAAGAGACACGAGTATCTAGCTGAAAACCCAAGATACAAAAGACGAAAAACCCTTAACCACTAAAGTTTCTAGCTCTGGGCTCTGGCTCAGCCTCCTCCTTCTGCAAAAAGCAAGGCCTCCAGTGGGACTTTCCACGGGCTAAGGAAACCCTGGACTAGCTCTCCCCAGGGCCTGACTTACAAATCTCTTAAAACCTGTACTTCTTCTGATTATGGTGGGGGTTGCCTGTGCCTTCTACAAGCCTCCTCAGCTCCAAGTAGTAATTCTGCTCTGCTCAGCTTTTCTCCCCAGCTCAACTGGAGGATCTTTGAGCACACATCTCACTTTGTCAGCTTTTCTTGCCTGAGAGACAGATAAGTCCTCAACAGAAAGCAGGAATCTAGAATGTTCTAAGGAAGAAAAGACACGAGCAGCATAATCCAGTAGTGTATTCTCTCCATCTAGTTTCATTACATTCAGTGTTTATGGAGCCCCAATTTATCAGCTTCCTGATTCATGATGCTAGGGAAGGGAAGAGAGAGAAGGCAAGGAGTGAGGTGCTACTTCCTGCTTTTAACCTTACACAGCCTATTGCTCCTTCCAAACACTTCCTGGGTGGACAGAGTTTGGGGTGTTGCATTCCAATGTCTAAACTTTACTTGAGGCTAAAGCACCTGTAGACACTGTAGGTGCTTTAGCACTTGCATTTCTAAAAGCAGTATTTGGCTAACTGCAGGATTCTCATGTACAACCCAGCTATAAGAAACTGCCTCAGGGCTGGGAAGGTGGCTCAGTGGTAGAGCGCTTGCCTTGCATGCTTGAGGCCCTGGGTTCGATTCCTCAGGACCACATAAGCAAAAAGAAAAAAGCCGGAAGTGGCGCTGTGGTTCAAGTGGTAGAGCACTAGCCTTGAGCTGAAGAGCTGAGGGACAGCGCCCAGGCCCAGAGTTCAGGCCCACGACTGGACCAAAAAAAAAAAAGCAACTGCCTCAGAGTAGCTGTGTTAGGGAGGAAAACTAAGGCTCAAATACTTCAAAAATAGTCCCAAGGGCAAGGACTTCAGGTAAGTTGGTAAAACCCTACTGGAGGATGAGGAGTGGTTTTGGAGGTCTGCCAGTTTTGCTTGCCTAGTATGCATTCTTCTCTTAGAAGTACCTTGATTTTCCTGTGGAAAACTACTTGCCTATCCAAGTGCTTGCAGAGGGAGCTGAGCCCCATCCCTGCTTCTCTATTCCCAACCCCAGCGCCAACCCACACACAGCCCAGCACAGCCAAGCTCTGATTTTGCTCTTTTGCAGCCACAGCCAGCTCTGAATTGTCAGTTCTGAACTTTTACGCCGAGTTCCTACCCTTAGACTTTTCCATTATTGAGCCTACCCATTCCCATCCTTCTCCTTTTTTTCCCCCTGAGTTTGACATGGGCTTTGTCATTTACAACCAAAAATTTTCTAATGAAAATTCACGAGCCTTTCAAATGAGATGCACAGCTTTACATTCCATCCATTACAGAGGGGAGAATTGACTCATTGATATGTCCTGATATTTTGAGACTTTTTCATTCTTGTTCTCTGATAAAAATTTTCATCATTGTTCTTAGCAAAGATTAAGATAATTAAATATAAAAATCCCTTTTAATTGATCTAGTTGAGCGCTGTATAATATACTTTTCTTCAAGGATACTCACACAACTACTGAGATAATAAGACAGTTCACAGTTCTTGTAAGATAAAATGAAATAACTTAAGGGAAGTCATCTGAAGCTATGTCATAGGCACTATCAGCCCTTCTGAATTTCTTTCACAAAGTTCCTGCATAGTTACTTATGGTTAATGTTGCTAGTTGTACAAATGCAAACTGTAATTGAGCAAGCAAATGATAACTGTAGAAAATGTGATTTCTTTCTTTTTCTTTTTTTCCTGCCAATCCTGGGCTTGAACTTGGGGCCTGGGCATTGTCCCTGAGCTTTTTTGCTCAAGGCTAATGCTGTACCACTTAAGCCACAGCTCACTTCCAGCTTTCTGGTGGTTAATTGGAGCTAAGTCACACAAACTTTCCTGCCTGGACTGAAAGTCCTACACAGACATTCTTTTCTGGGCTGGCTTTGAATGGTGTACCTCAGGTCTCAGCCTCTGAGTAGCCAGGATTCCAGGAATGAGCCTGGAATGTGATTTGTTTTTGTTTTTGTTTTAAGGCCATAATCATCTTAAGAATGTGGTAAAGATCAATTTAAACAACATGTTCTAAGATGCCTTGAAAACAAAAGTACTGTGTGTGACTACATGGTAGTGTTCTCTCAGCCAGCAAGTCGCAGAATTCATTTTCATTTGCATGTATTTTCTTTATTTCAGAGCTTATTAATATCCTATACTTTTCATTAGATTTTAAAACAGAAAACCCACAGGCCGTTTTATAAAGTGCCATTTCATACAATGGATGGCTTTATCTTGCCTTTCATTCTCTTCAGCCTTTCTGTGGCATTTAACCACCCTGTCAACCCACTCTTGAAATTCCTTCCTCTCTTTGACTCAGGGACTCAACATTCTCCTACTTCTTGATCTTTGCAGCTGCTTTGGACTTGCCTTACTCCAGGGACGCCCCTCAAGACTCTGATTTCAGCAACTGGAGGATCTGCCCCTTTTCACCTATCTTGTATCACTTGATCGTTCCGTCTTCCTATATGTGTATCCTGCTGTTCTAAACCTTTATTATCTCAACCATTGCAACTGGCTGCCTTAACAGACAATGTAAGGCACCATAGCTCCCAAGTCTTTTACCTCTTTTTTGCTTACCTCTCTTTCCCTTTTTTTCATGCTCCAAGCACTTGAGTATCTTTAGACTTACTCTTCTACGCTACCAGGCATGAGTCCAGGCCCTCATCTTCTTCCTGCCCAGGCTGTTAGCCAGGTTCCTAAGCTCCAGACTCTGCCCATCTGTCTAACCAGTGAACTACAGCAAAATCCGTTTTCCAAATTTCTCTTTCTGAGCTCTATAAGAGCAAGAATAAAATATTGGTCATCTTGGCAGCCCCAACAGATGACCCAGGATGTATTGTAACTCTTTATTGACTGATGTTGACTTACTCAAGGAAATTGTGTCACTGTTTATGTATGTGTGATCAGATTTCCTAGCCTAACTAGTTCCTCATAGTGTAAATTATCCACACTAGCCTATTTCTGACTATTCACTGAATAATCAATTACTCAATCTGCTTCCTTTTATAAGCTAACATTAACTGATCATTAAGACCAAACTATTTGACACTCATTAATTCTCTACTATCAGGGTAATTTGTCTCCCTTCTTAGATTAACCATCCAAACCTGAAACTTCTATTAACCAACTGCCTTAGAAAGTGTTTTTATTTGCTCTCACCCTTTTGTCTTACAAATACTGTCAATGACCAAGGACAGCAAAAAGATTTTTTTCTTCCTTTTTTTCAATAAAATTTTTTTTATTATTTTTAGTAGTATAAAAGGGGTTTCAATTCAGCTTATAAAAGAGGTTTCAATTCAACTTGTCAGTTTATGAGGACGATGATCAACATCACCCCTTCCAACCTTTTCCCCCATTTCTCCCAACCCCACCCATCTTCTCAAGTTTCCTTTTCATATTTATATTTTCCCTTGTATTTCCAGATCCATGGTATGTATGCATTTATATGTTTCTTAGCACCTGACATAAGTGGTCATGAATAATAGAGATCACTCACTCAAAACTGAACACTATTCTTTTTTTGAGGGGTCCAGTCGTGGGGCCTGAACTCTAGGCCTAGGCGCTGTCCCTCAGCTCTTCAGCTCAAGGCTAACGCTCTACCACTTGAGCCACAGTGCCACTTCCGGCTTTTTTCTTTTTGCTTATGTGGTGCTAAGGAATCGAACCCAGAGCCTCATGCATGTAAGGCAATAACTCTACCACTGAGCCACCTTCCCAGCCCACTGAACACTATTCTATTTTGAATTACTCCTTGACCTCCAAACCCAATGCAAATAGTCCTTTGAGAATATCATTTTTAGGTTTTTTTTTTAATTTTAGTCCTGGGGATCAAACTCAGGGTTCATGCATGCTAAGCATTTACCCTACCACTGAGCTGTTTTAGCTCCCTGTTAATATATATCTTTATCTTGAGACATAAGAACTTGTCACTGAATGGCCTCCGAAATTGGCAGAATATTTTTTTTCTCTAAAAAGCAACAACAGGGCAAGTTGATTATTGTGGCCTAATAAAATAGGAGACTCCAGGTAAAAGGCTGCCTCCGAGTTCCTGCACCAGACCAAGAGAGCTTTACTAGTGCTAGATCCTGTCATTGCTGATGTTTCTTTACATTTTTCTTTTTTCTTCCCACAACAAGAATGACCAAATGATCACCTGGTAGCCTCCAAAGAATTAATGAACCTCTTTTAAATGCACAACTCAAAGCCAGAGAGTTATTCTGAGTACTCAGTAGAATCTAATACATTGTGCTGTTGCAGGAAGAAGCCTCCAAAATAGAGTCTTTAGGGCTGTAAAATTCTGCATGTATTTGAATAATTAAACCTTCTGTACCCCCTCCCCCAGCCATCCTTTTTATTCCCAGCACACTGCAGACATTAATACCATGAAGCAATAGTGCACTCACACACTTTCTGAAACAATTGCACTAATTGTGAACTTGCCAAGTCCTAACAAGAATGCTAGTGTACGTTCCTCAGCAGTTGTGCCCAGCTCGACGGAGATATAGCAGTACTTTGTCTCCAGTAGCCAAGGCCCACAGATGGGTCACTTGGCCCAGGCAGAGCTGGGCTGTGCTCTTGGCAGATGGACTGGAAAGTTGGCTGACTTGTTCAGAAACCTGACATCCTGATCATCCCTAGTCTCCACTCCCAGATTCTTCTGACACATGGTTTACCTCTCCACCTTTCCTCTGCACCAGCATTTCTCTTGGAGAAGGGGATTTTGTTTTGTTTTTGTTGTTTACTGTGCAGCTTGCTTTTACGCTTGTTCTCTTTGATCATTGTACTTTTTCCAAGTTCCTCAACCTCAGCATTCTTAATTTTTAGGGCTGGATAATTGTTGTGAGGGACAATCTTGTCATAACAACCAAAAATTGTCCACAAGTATTGCTAAAATGTCCCCTGGTGGGAGATCAGCCTTGGTTGAGAGCCACTGACATAGAAGGATTTTGAGTAAATTGTTTGAATTAACCTCTTGATTGACTCTACAGATGTAGGCATAACCCATGAACAAGAATGGCCATAGAAAAGTTCATTAGAGCCAAAATATTTCTGAGACTCATTTTAGTTCAAGAAGAATCTGATGCAGTATAATTAAAGTGTTAAAAACTTGAACAGACTCTTAAATATTGCCGCAACTGGTCCTTCAAGTGAGTTTGAGGTGCTAGGCTTTAATTCAAGACATCTGATTATGGAAGGAAGAAAGATATTTGAGGTGCTAGGCTTTAATTCAAGACATCTGATTATGGAAGGAAGAAAGATATTTCCAGACATTGTCACTTCTCGCAATTACCTCATTAGAAGTTTTCCCTAAATTCCCAGATCCCGTCTTAAGTGCTTACAGACATTTTTGTGCAGCATAACATCTGACATTTAAATGTTAACTTCCAATACATCTGAGCAATTGTTATTTTACTTCTTATAATAACCCTTTAAGATATAAACTATTACTCCTGTTTTCAAGATAAGGCTCAGAGACTTTAAAAGGACTTAATACCAGGTTAACAACCAGAACATGGTTCTTTGAGAACCAAAGCCAGGAGAAGAAATTAAGCCTCATATATGGCTAGATATGGTTGGTTCTGATGCATGACCTGGTCATGGCTGGGCATGAAGGCCAGTGTCGGGCAGAATTCATGTTTACACTCTGTAGCTTTGAAATGTTACTCAAGGCTGTGCCTTTCAAGGAACTTTTCTTAA
>NW_012267338.1:689111-692706 GCF_000151885.1 Dipodomys ordii | reverse complement strand
ATTGGGATTGGAGGGGAGGGGGGAGGCTGGGAAGGGATGTGAAGGGTAAACAAAAGGAGGAGGCTGCAATGCTTGGTAAGAAATGTACGCATTATTCTGCCCATGTAATTGTAACCCCTCTGTTCAGTATGTTCACAAATAAAATAAAAATAAAAAGGAAAAAAAAAAGAGCCTCACATTCTTTCCTGCCTGGGTTAGCTTTGATCCTCAGTTCTCATCCTCCTAAGTAGTTAGGATTACAGGTATGAGTCACTGGCTCCCAGCATGGAATGTAATCTTTATAGGGTCTTACATATGCTAGTCAAGCACACTACCAATTGAGACATCTCAGCCTTTCTGTTTGTATTTTATTTTTGAGTATTGTCTCACTGATGTCACCTAGCTGCCCTCACTCTTTCCCTCTTCCTGCCCCTGCCTCCTTAGTAGATGAGACTACAGATGTTGAATGAAATTCATATAATGCATATCTGCTGGAGTCTGAATATAAAATATTCCCTTGTAGGGTCATTGTAGAAGATTTGGTCCCCCATCTGGTAAGGGAATTTCTGGGAACCTTGGAAGTGGGACTTAGCTAGAGGAACTAGGTCATTGGTGACATGTCTTAGGGGCCATATCTTTCCTTACTCTCATTTCTGTTTCCTGTCCACCATGAAATGGACATGCTGCCACATGCTTCTGCTGCCCTGATCTGCTTTACCATGGGCCCAGAATCAACAAAGGTAGGCACTGTGATCTGAGGGATAAATTTGCTGCAGATATCATTAAAACAAGCCATATTGGAGTAGGGTGGGAGTATAATCCAATATGAGAGAGTCTTATAGAAAGGGGAACTTCAGACACACACACACACACACACACACACACACACACACACACACACACACACGAATGCCATGTCAAAATTAAAAGTTAAAGGCTGGGAATGTGGCTTAGTGGTAGAGAGCTTGACTAGCATGTATGAAGCCCTGGATTTGATTCCTTAGTACCACATAAACAGAAAAAGCTGGAAGTGATATTGTGGCTCAAGTGGTGGAGTTAAAGAAACTCAGGGACAGTGCCCAGGTCTTAAGTTCAAGCCTCCAGGACTGGCAAATAAATAATAAAAAAGCTGCCATACCCAAAGAGAAGATTTTTCAAAGAAATGATGTGAAGGCACATTCTGTGGAATTAGGTTGTCTGAGAGTGAAATCTGACTCCATCCTTGGTAGGCTCTGAGACCTTAGGACAGCTAATTGACCTGTTTTTTTTTTTTAATCTCTAAAGCAGTGTAATGTTTAGAAGGTTGTTGTAAACATTATATGACATAACCTATATAATGGACTTGTAGAACGGTACCTGTTAGGTACTCAGTAAATAATTTTGTGTTACAGTGATCCCTCACCCACTGTTGGAGTTAACCTTTCAGAGACCCCTGGGATAGGTGAAAATCCATGAAGTATCAGCATTATATGGTCATCCTTTGCTATATAGTGGTTCACTTATTGCTACTTGCAATATAGCGAGGGACAACTGTAGTGTTGTTTTAGAGATCTGACTGAAAGTTAATTGAATAGTATTTCATTAGTCTGAAGGCTTATGGTTTTTTATTAATTCTGGCTAAGTTTCCATCATTATCGTCCTTTTCTCTTTTTTCCTACCCCTCACCCCCCATGGTGCAGATCTACATTTCCAAACCTATCATTTTCTTCTCAAATATTGCCTTTCTTGAATGTTTTCTCTTTTCTTTATTGGACATTACATGGCTTCTTGTCATTAGATCTTCTGTGTTATTCAGTTTTCTTTTCTATAAAACAGTATTACAAACAGTATCTGACTTGTAGGGTCATAGTGAGAAATACATGATAAAGCTACGTAAAACACTTAGGACAGAAGCATATGTCTCTCAGCTGTTAGTAACACTCGTTATAACTACTTATTCATTGTTAGTCCTTGGAGAGTGTCTTTAATGTATTAGGGATGTTTTGTAATAATTTAGTCAATTAAACCAAATGTTGATCCAGTTTCCTGTCTGGCTGCAAGCTGTGACACATGCCACGTTTTATGTTCTGAACACTTTCTCGTCCTTCTACCTCCTTATGAATCACATTAAGTGTGTGACAGAAAACTTCAGATAATCACATCGTAGAAGTTTCTTTCTCACAGATGAAGCCTTTTGCCCAATCTGGTTTTATTTCTGATTCTGAGTGTCAACTTATTTAACTGTTCATGCAGTGATAAAAATCTCTCTGTGGATTCAACCTCAGTTCCTCAAAATCCATTGCTGTTTTTATCTCCTTAAAAACCAGACTTCCTAAAGCAGCAGCAAGCATGGCGGGAAGGCAAAGAAACTGCATGGGCCATTCTGTTTGCAGTGACCCTGTCTCTTTTCCTGTTTCTCTCTTACATGCAGAGCATTAGGAGCTCTCTCAGACTCTCAGAAATAGAGCCAGAGGCCAAAGATAAAGAAGGCCTGCTCATCCCACACAAGAGAGTTGGAAGCTTTCATGTCTGGTAATGTTTCTGCTGCTGCTTGGGTATTTTGTGTGTGTGTTTGTGTGTGTGTGTTAGTGCAATTCCAGAATCTGATCCTTTGTATGAAAGCACATATATGTACCCACTGATCTTAGGTGTATATTATAGGGTACACACAATAACACTTGTTACATAGCCCTTGTCAGCTTTGAAAACATGTTGGGGGGGGGGCAATAAGGTCCATACTAAGTGCTTCAAATTACACAGTTCTGACTTTAGAGCCAGTACCCCCACCAGGTATGAGCTCCTGAAACATATTTTCTTCCTGGCCTCTAGTGCTTATTGTCAGTTCCTAACCCCGAAACTAACTGGAATACAGTGAATCTATTTATTCATTTATGTTGTGGTGTTAGGGATGGAACCTAGGGCTTCATGCATACCAGACAAGCTCAAACTCTACCACTGAGACACACCCATTTCAGCTTTATTTAGCATTAAAATAGCTATAGACTTTTAAAAGTCTATTCCTTCCTTCCTTCTTTCCTTCTTTCCTTCCTTCCTTTCCCCCTCTTTTTGGATTTGAACTTAGAGCTTCCCAGAAAGCTCCCTAGAACTTAAGCCACACCCCAAGTCCTTTTGTCTTTAGTGGCCCTGACAGAGTCGCTCTCTTTGGCTCTAGCTGGCCTGAGACTCTGACATTCCTATCTCAGCCTCCTGAGCATCTGGGATTACAGACGTGCACTACCAACACCAGGCTAACAAATCTTTATCACCGAAAGCTTATCGTTTGAAGTTCCCACTTGGTGTTGAATCTTCAGTGCGTTTGGACAAATGCATGATGATATTTATCACACGGAGTGCTATCACGACTCCAAACATCCTCGGTGCAGTGTGGCACGGCGGAATTTAAAGAGGGAAAGGAAAGGTAAAGAGAAAACGGCAGAGCAGGGGCTGCCTCGACTCCCAGCCAAGTTTGCTGGGAAAGAAGTTCCGCAGCCCCCCGCCGTCGCCCGGTCATCCCAAGTCGGCCTCGGGGCAGGTTCCTCCTCCTTTGTTTTTATCAGGCAAATAGGTTTCCTGTTGGCTCGGGGATCCTGCGAAAGGGCAGGAAGAGGCCAGGCCTGCTCCCCGTCCCCCCCCCCCC
>NW_012267338.1:682190-689061 GCF_000151885.1 Dipodomys ordii | reverse complement strand
AAAACAATGGAGGGGCTAACAATGTTCAAGAGGAAGTGTACTCATTACCTCACTCATGTAACTGTAACCCTCTGTATAGTATCTTTACAATAAAAAAATAAAAAAAAATGCTTTCCATGTGCATTAAGACACATGGAAATTGAGTATAGTCATACACCCCTGTAGTCCTAGCAGCACTCTGGAAGCTGAAACAGGAGAATTCCCTAAGTCCAGGGGTTCAGAGCAACATAATGGACTTTATGTTTTGTTTTGTTTTGTTTTTAAAAAGGATAACTCCTGAATCTGGTTTTGGTCTGTTACAAGGCTTGACAATAAGAGAGAACCATCAGCAGGGTAGATAAGAGAATAAAGATCTTGAGACTGGGTAAGTAAAAAGAGATGAGGTCCAGTACAGGCCACGGAAGGAAGCAAAAGTGCTCCACAGCCTGGGGATGGCCAGTTCATTTCCACCATCATTAGAAAAGATCTCAGTGCACATTGTAGGCTGTCACAAGAAAGAACCACACAGTGCTGGACTTAACTAGTGGGAATTCATTGTCTCAGCTCTGCAGCTGCCAGACTGGGATCAAGGTGTGGGAAGGGCTGGTTCTTCCTGAAGTGTAGAGGTAGAATCTATCCCAGCTTCTGTCTCAGCCTTTCCACCAGCCTCCAGGGACTTGCTGCCATCCTTGGTGTTTCTTGGCTTCCAGAAGCTTCATCCCGCTGTCTGTCTTCATACCTATATGGCATCAGAGAAGTGAGCAGTTCCTGTGGTTATTCCCCTAGAGATACCTCCGCTTCCCTCTTTAGTGTGAGCAGGGTGACACCAGTGCTCCCACTTGGGGTTCAGACACTCTGGGGGGGTGGGGGGCTGCTGAGTCGTGATCAAGCCACCACTTGGTTTCTAGAAGGGGAAAAGCTACTGCAAGTGTCTTTTAAAGCACAGAAAGCAGACACTTGGCTTTTCAACACTGAGAGTTCCATTCTGAACTCTGGAGGTTAAAAAAAAAGACAGATATCTTTCAAAATAAACCAAGATTAGAGATTAAAAGGAAGACCTTTTAAGTGAAACAATCTGAAAGACTTAGAGCATGTGCCAGTGACCTAGAAATAATTTAGACATAATTAAGGTACACTGAAGCGTAGGGACAGAGTTAATTCGTATCTACTGAACTGGAGCCCTATCACAAACATACACCTTTGTGGCTCCACACAGGAAAGCCTCAGCATTCTAGCCAAAATCAACTGAGCATCTGCAAATGATTTCTTTTTTGCCTTCACATAGAAGCTATCAGCCCTGTCTGGCCTGCTCTCTACTCCACTCCAGCAAGAGCCCCAGGTCCCCTGACTGCAGAGGAGGAGGGCATGGAACCATCTCAGATAATCATGGGGCTCCACCCACACCATCACCACCACACATCCCATTTCAACACCAGGCCCAGGAGGCACACAGCAGTCAAACCAAATGCTTTCAAGACCTTATCCAAGATTCTTGCCTCTTTGGCCATGATTCAGGGTTTGGAACTGTTAGAAATCATGTCCCTCCTCAAGCAGGTGAATGGAGGGAAGGGGAAAGAGAAATTCTGGGCAGACTTGGGCCAGATTGGATCTCCCAGGTACGCAGAGCTGCTGCTCCCTTGCTTTTTATGTCAGTTTTGTGAGCTACTTCTGTATCTAATTTTTTTTCTTGATGCTTGAACTCAGGACCTGGGTGCTGCCCCTGAGCTTTTTAACTCAAGCTCTACCACTTGGGCCACAGCTCTATTTCTGGCTTTTTGGTCTTTCCTGTGGGGCTGGCTTTAAACAGTGATCCTCAAGTCTCAGTCTCCTGAGTAGTTAGGATTCCAGGTATGAGCCCCTGGTACCCAGCTTATATTCAGTTAATGTTTTTTTTTTAATTTTTAATGTTATTATAAAGGCAATGTACAGAGAGATTACAGTTACATAAGTCAGGTAAAGAGTACATTTCTTTTTGGACAATGTCACCTCTTCCCTTGCTCTCCCTGCCATCCCCATTTAGTTAATCTCTTGGGAAGTCACTTCACACCAATGGAATCCTGAGAAATATACTTGGGATCTGTTTCAAAATAGTAGTAAGTGGACTGTTTTCCCCTAGTTTAATAGCAGTAAAAGGGACTAGCAGAAAGCATGGTTGGCTGTGGACCAGCCACTGATAAATTCACACTGAAAGCTTCCACAGTCACTTGCTAGAGGCATCCTGTACCCTGTGATCCAGGATGTCATGAGTTGGAAGGGAGAGTCCAGTGGATTCCCAGCCTATGGTTATCTGTCTCAGCTGAGGTCTGTCTTAGCACACTAAATATCTATAATGACAGTATATATACCATGAAAAGTCGGCATGAGAAAAATGAGTTCCTCTATGAAAACCTCAGAATCTAGCTCAGCATTTTACTCTTAATTAGAGACTAAAATAAAAAGTTTCAGAAGCTAAAGTAAGCCTGTCCAAGGTTTACCTTACCTTTTTTGATGTAGGACTGGGCTGACAGCTCTGGAAGCCATGGTAATTAGAGTGACTCAAGCAACAGCAAGTCACCACATGTGTTCCCAACTGCTTCTGAATGGAATGCGCCCTGCTCTCCTCCCCTTCCCCCAGACTCTTAACACTCTCTCCTCTCCCCCAGCTTCTGGATTCCCTCTTACTTGGAGTTTTCACCACTTTCCCCTCATACCCTCCAAGGTCCACCTTGGTTTCTTCCTGATACAATGTGCCCTTCCTTCAAGGCTAGCTCCAGACTGGAGCCAGTGGCTCACACCTGTAATCCTAGCTACCCTGGAGGTTGAAATCTGAGGACTTCAGTCTGAAGCCAGCCAGGACAGAAAAGTTTGTGAGTCTCTTATCTCCAACTAGCCAGAAGTGGAACTATGTCTTAAATAGTAGAGTACCACCCTTGAGTGAAAAAGCTAAGAGATAGTGCCCAGGCCCTGAGTTCAAGTCCCAATATTAGTTTTAAAAAAAGCTCCAATGCTATCTGTTACCCAGGCAAAAGGGGCTCATTCTATCCCCTATCTGTGCATTCATCTGTTTACTACCAGAGTTCCTTGGTATGTTTCTTGTCCAGCCTAACCACTACTGTCCTTTTAATATAGCCCCAGGGAAGACCTGGTGTCTTCCTAGATCAGATGCTCTATAAGCTATTTATACTGCCTAAAAGTTTACAGCACATGGGGGGGGAGGGGGAGGGTTGGAGAATGAAGGAAGGAACACAGGACTGTTTTCCCACTCTATTAAACCATTTTCTTTTGCTCTATCCAGACATACTGGGTGTGAATCATTCTTACCATTGTTTCCTGAGTCCAATGTTGGCCTGAACTCTGCTGGTGTTTATTTTCTGTGATTCGTTCACTGATTCAATCATGTATTCACTCCCTCTCTCCCTCTTCTTGTCATTCAAGTCTGTCTGAGCATCTATCTGCTGAGTGTCAGGAAATATGCAGAGGCACTGAGAACACAAAAATTCAAAGACTGGCTCCAATATGGTACAGAGAGAAATGTGTAAACAGAGCAATAAAATAGTATGTGGGGACCTGGGAGGGAGCAGTAATCCAATGGTGGAATGTGTGCTTACCATGCTAGAGGTCTTAGGTCCAATTTTTAAAGAGAAGCAGGCATACAATAAATGTGGTACAGAGAAGGGAGGGTTAAATCTACCTGGGATGTAAAGGACCAAGCTCAGGAAAACATCATAAAGGGTATATTTCTAAGAGCCAGGACAGACTTACAGCCAAAGGTGGTACGAGGTCTTGGTGTGGCCCCTGTGGACCCCTGGAAGACCCTTGGCCTTCCCCAAACGAGGCAATGCTCTGTAGTCAACCTTTGAGTCTCTCCTCAAAGAAGAACCAGGAAGCTAAGCCTCTCTTGAACTGACTTTTTCAGTTCTAACTTGCAACCCCTCCAACAGACTAAAATATTCTTCATTTAGATAAACTAACATCCCCAATTCTGCAGGAAACAAATCATGCCCTTAACTTGTGAGTTGTTTAATCCTTTTCAATACCTGTGTGTAGAGTTATCTTTCCTGTCTCTATATGTCTGCTTCATAGGGGCTAAGGGATGACTTACCCTACATTGTACCCTTGCATGTGAAATGTTCTTCCTATACTGGACTGGAAACTCCCAGATGACTGGGGCTGTTTGCTTGGTACGTGGTGAGGAAATGATCAGAGTCCATTGGAAAGAGGCACTCTCCTCACGGCAGTGCCTACTTATCTCCCTCCTTCTTCTCTACTTCTTTACCCATTGCCCATGTCCTCCTTCCTCCTGGAAGCTGCCCACTGGCCCCAGGAGGTCATATGCTACCTAAAAAAAATAAATATTTTCAGAAGCCTCCAAACTCTCCTGCTTGGGGAGAATATCTGAGTACAGAGCAGGATTTAGATAGAGGTCTGACCTTCAGCATTTCTTCTCACTGAGATTTTATGATTCCATGTTTGGATGCAGATTCTCAGGGAGAAGCAACCTGTTCCTTGCTCTCATGAGTTTTTCAGGTGCTATCATTGGACTGACAGATTTTCAACCTTAATCATGCCTTTAAATTGCCATTAGAAAATTATCAACAGATTAAAAAATGCTTATTATTGAGTTAGCACTATAATCTTTGAATCTCAGTTATATGTCAAAGAAAGCCAAGTTCAAGACTATTTAGAAGAACAAGTATGTGTAAGAATGCTCTTACTCTGTTAGTGCTATGTAAAAGTAAGCATTTATTAAACAAAGGAGGAGGCAACAATGCTTGATAAGAAATGTACTCATTACCTTGCCCATGTAATTGTAACCCCCCTGTACGGTATTTTCACAATTAAAAAAAGAATTTATTAATATCACTTTTACTTATTGCTGTCCTAAATGTGTGATTTTCTCCCCCAACTCATATAAAAGCTAAAGAACTCCAGATCTTTCAATTCTTTGTCAATCTAAGATACTAATTACAGACAGACATAATACTCTCTTTTTCCCAGGTGATCATAGTCTGTGGTCAACAGTCAGAGTCAGAAATTTAAATTGCTACAATCCACTCAAACAGGGTTTTGAATTATTTCTATGTCAGTTTAAAGTTTGGAGGATGGCCCTCAAGCTTGCCAGGAAAGAGCCTTTTCCCTGCCATGACACCTGCTGTTTCTGATGTAGTTTCTTTTTCACATAAGGTCTCACACTTTTGCCCAGTCTGAGGGGCCAGACTCAAACTGCAGTTTTCTTACCTCCACCTCCCACCTAACTGTGGTTATAGACATGGATTACAGTGAGAGAGGGCTGGCCTCAAACCACAGCCCTTCTATCTCTGCCTCCTATATAGCTAGGATTATGAGAACTACAGGTGTGCCGGGCGCTGGTGGCTCACGCCTGTAATCCTAGCTACTCAGGAGGCTGAGATCTGAGGATCTCAGTTCAAAGCCAGCCCGGGCAGGAAAGACTCCTATCTCCAATAAACCACCAGAAAACCGGAAGTGGTGCTGTAGCTCAAGTGATAGAGCACTCGCCTTGAGCTGAAGAGCTGAGGGACAGCGCTCAGCCCCAGAGTTCAAGTCCTACAACTGACAAAAAAAAAAGAGAGAGAACTACAGGTATGTACCCAACCCTCAGCAAAACCTCATCACCAGTGATGTTTCAAGCAAGAACTAGAAGTTACCTGTATCGCTCCAGGGATTGGCCTTGACAGGAGTCTGCTTGGCAGCTCCTGTTCTGTGGATGCCCAAACCTGCTGTCAAAGCAGCTGAATCATGAAGCTAGATAGATACGATTCATCTCAGCAAAATATAACAGGGTGGAGCAAGGTTTTCACATGTCTTGTGAACACACCCTCACATAAATGCTATCTGTATGTAAATATGTCTGTTTGGCTTAACCAGATTTTATAAAATAGAACACAGAAATATAAACTGGAGTATGAATTCTGAGAGAGGAGAAAGTTGGCAAGAGTGCCAAAGGCCTGAGTTGATTTACTTGGCTTATGAATTTATGATAGAATAAAATTAATGAGTTGCTAAATTCTGAAGTGCCAAGGCTGCTGCCTGGCACATAGCAGGCACTTGATAAATGTCACAGGTCTCTCCTATTCTCCTACTGGTGCTCTCATCAAAGCTGATTCCATACTTTGAAACTGAGGTCTAGAATAAGTTGTCACCAGGAACAGAGACAATTAGAGGTTATCAAGGATTCCTTTGAGACTACGGCACACCTTCCCTCCAGGCACTGCCCAGGGTGTCTAGTCTTTGCTTGAGCAGCACAATAATCTCTCTTTAGCCTAAGTCTTGCTTTCTGTAGTTTCACATACCCATTGTCAACATGGGTATGAGACCCAAAACATGGAATAGGAATTCCCCAGATAAATGATTCATAAGTTTGAAATGGCATGTTATACTCAGTAGCTATGAAGAAGTCCTGAACTGCCCCACCCCCATCCTACCTGGGATGTGATCGTCCCTTCACCTAGCACATCCATGCTGGACATACTGCCCATGAAGTGCTTTTGTCAAGCACCTTACCTCATCAGGTCAAGTATGCACTGTATCACCTGCCCCATCACAAGGAGAAGGATGAGCACAGTATAGTAAGACAGCTAGAGAAAGGCCACATTCACCCAGCACTTATTAAATATGTGGAGTGATTTAACTGTTCTATTTTATTATAGTATTATTCTATCTCTCTGCCAAATTCATAAACTTGACTTATTATAAGTATATATTAGAGAAAAGACTAGGGTTGGGAAGGTGGCTCAGTGGTAGAGCACTTGCCTTGCATGCATGAGGCCCTGGGTTTGATTCCTCAGCACCACATAAGCAGAAAAAAAAAGCCGGAAGTGGCACTGTGGCTCAAGTGGTAGAGCACTAGCCTTGAGCTGAAGAGCTGAGGGACAGCGCCCAGGCCCAGAGTTCA
>NW_012267338.1:660672-675730 GCF_000151885.1 Dipodomys ordii | reverse complement strand
CGGGGGACGTGGGGGGACCCGAGGCTGGGTGCTCCGGGTCCCTCAGATCCCGCCCTGCCGGGCCGCAGTACCTTCGCCCGCCGGGAGGGGACCGGCGCCTGGAACTCCTGCAAGGGAAAGGCGGGTCACTGCCTCAGCCATCCTCACCTTCCCCCCAGCCCCCCACACTTTGGGGCCCAGGTCAGGAGCTTGCCAGCGGCTGTGTGGTGATTCTAGAGCCGAAACTCCTAAAATTCCTGTGCACGTGAAATCCCAGAGCTGGCGGCTGGGCCCGAGCGGCCTGGGTTGATTCCTTATCTCTGGGTGAGTCAGAGGCCAGGAGCCCTCCGGGGAAGTGGGGTGACAACGACCCCACCCAGTGGCATTGCCTGCACCGCCCCAACCAGGTCCACCCACGTGCTCACGGCCGAGTCCGGTCTTGATTCTTTGTCTGTTGAACTTCGGACCCCAGTTCCCTCCCTCCCTCCCCCATGGACTGAGCTCACCAGTTTTCGCTGGGACTCCTTTAAGAGTTGTCTTGTGAAAGGAACTTAACATAATTTCAAGAGGTAATTCATTCGGATTGTGGGGGGGGGCGTGGTCCGGCCGGTAATTTTCTGATCTTGTGTTTTGGGGGGTACACAAAGGCGGCAGGGATCAAGTGGTTTGGTGAACAAGTGACTTAGGGTCCCCACCCCTTGCTTCTTCCTGGGCCAGGTTTCCAATCCACCTAATAGAGAGGAAATTCTTTGGCCTTTGGTTCCAACTGGAGAACCAGAGTTGTCTGAAACCCAGAAAGAAGCAAGAACAAGCCCTGGGGGCTGACAGGCATGGGAGGTGAAGGGGTGAGGTAGGTTGATTTGAAAACGATCTTTTGATCATTGGAAGCCTCTGTCGGGTGTTAGAATGAATAACCTACCAAGTGTTGGACTCAAGCGTTGGACAAGGTTTCTGTGTGGTCCCTTCATCACTGAGAGAAAGCTGGAAGAGATGGGGCTGTAGGGAGCGAATAAATAAAGGGGAGAAAAATACCATGGAAGGAAAGAACTAGAGCAGAAAGCATGAAGAAATGACCAATTGGATGACTTTAGTCGAATCTTGAAGGCCCTCACAGGGGCTTTCATCAAAATAAGGCATTTGACTGTCTCAATGGAAACCAGTAATCTTGATGATGATAGCTTTATCTACTGTAAAACCAGATCTAGTGAAATAATAATTGTTGGGTATTTGTAAATATTCCTTCAAGAATAAAATGAAAAAGCTTTGTAAAAATGGACCTTCATTGGATTACAGGAACCTGTAATCAATTCTCAATTTTCAGTAAAAATAGTCCCTTTCACAAGGAACTGAACTTTTGGGAGCTGTGTTAGAATCCAGATGAAATATGATTCAGAAATAAGTTCATCATCCAGTTAAGTTTAAGTGTATTTTTTCCAAGACTGGTGGAAATGACATTTTAGCAACTTTTTACCAGTTCCATAACATCTCAAGGCTGGCAGACACTTTTCAAGGTTCTATGATAATATTTTGCCAAGACATGACGTATACTTTTTGCACTCAGAAAATTGGTGTTTGCAGGTTTCTAACCACTTAAACATCTTTCTTCAGGAAGGGGCAAGGAGCCAGCACTATGGTGGAGGGGTAAATTGTTTTATTTCTTTGGAGACAGATTATTTACTAGCTGGCATCTTGTTACATGTAGTGTCTTCTTAGTGAACGTGCTTTTCAGACACCATTACATTCCTTACCAAGCTTGGGCATTTGTTAGTTCTGCCTGTTGATCTCTTGCAAGCCAGAGTATAAACTTACCCAGAGATTTAACATCTCTTCTATTTCTTTCTAATCTTTCCTTTTTTCAACATGTCCTCCTTCCCACATCACTTTATAATTTAAAGATTTCCCTTTTCTCTGATCTCTCAGTGTTTGTGGACTTGAGGGAGCCTGTGAGCCCTTTTCTCTCTTGAGTTGTATAAATGCATCTATTTATTTTTGCAACATGTATACAATAAAAATGTATAAAGCGAAAACTCGTAAGCGCTCCACCACTGAGTTACATATCTAGCCTTTGTTTTATGACTTCTTTTTCTTCTTGCAATGGTGGGGATTAAAACTGGGGCATTGTGTTGCTGGGCAAACACACTACCATGAAGCTACATCGCCAGTCTTATTTTTATTTTTTAAATTTTTGTAATTGTCTTTTCTGTATAGTTTACCATACACAAAAGTATCCCTATATTATTGCTTAATTTTATTTATTTGACAGCTTGACCTAAGTATGTATGTCTTTTATAATGGCATGCTTCTTCTTCTCTTTTTATTTTTTTGAGCAGATCATTATTTTTATTAACCTAGCAGAAAAAAAGTTAATGACTATGAAATGTCTGGAACGAGTTCTTTCGATTTAGAGGCCAAGGCTCCAGACAGATTTCTTTTAGGATTTCTTTAGAAAATAAGAGCATTTTAAAAATGAAGTTAAGAAGATTGGATTTTTTCATGATTTCATCATATGCTAATTGTTTTGGTGTTACCTTCATAAAATATGGCTTATTTTTCCACTTTTGCCTTTGTTTGGGTTTTGTTTTGTTTTTGGATTGAAACTAGGGCCTGGCTCTTGCTAAGCATGCACTCTGCCATAAAAACCTGTTTTCCTATTTTTCTTCCTTTTTTTTTTTTTTAAGGTTATACTGGGATTTGGACTCATGCCTTGCTAAGCCAATATTCTACCACTTAAACCATGCCCCCAACCTGTTTTGCTTTAGTTCTTTTCAGATAGGGTCTTGCATTTTTTTACCCAGTGCTGATTTTAGCCTTTGATCTTCCTTCCTGTACCTCCCACATGACTGAGATTACAGGTCTATACCACATACCACGTTTATTGATTGAAGTGAGTTCTTTTTTTTTTTTTTTTTGCCGAGGCTATTCTTGAACATGATCCTCCCAATATCCATCTCTAAAGAAGCTAAAATCACAGAGGTGCCACCATGCCAGCTTCTGCTGTTAAAGTAATAAAAGTGTCTTTTGTGACACTAGCTGAAGCTTTGCAGAATTGCGGGGCAGTCAAGTCCTGAGGGTCAGTTCAGCAAAGACTAATTCTGTAGTAATTCATAATTCATGATATTAATTAATGAGCCAACGTAGGAAAGTTAGTGGGAAGGTTTGCTCAAGAAAGTTTCATGCCCCCATGCTGAGGTGTCATGAATCTGGTTACAGTATGAAATAATTACTGTTGAGAGTTATTTCAGTAGCAAGATCCTGTTGCTTCACCTCACCTGAGTAGTTATATTAAAAAAGGACATAACTACCTGAATTCTTGGGGCATCCTACTGTTCCACTGTGTGTCCATCACAAGACAGAGCTGGTGTGGGTTCTCAGAAGTTCTAAAGCTTTTTCTATGTACATAAGAATCATCTTGAGCCGGGCGTTGGTGGCTCATGCCTGTAATCCTATCTATTCAGGAGGCTGAAATCTGAAGGATCGAGGTTCAAAGCCCGCCTGGGCAGGAAAGTCCGAGAAACTCTTATCTCCAATAAACAACCAGAAAACCGGAAGTGGCACTGTAGCTCAAGTGGTAGAGCTCTAGCCTACCTGAGGGTACAGCGTTCAGGCCCAGAATTCAAGCCCCACGACCAACAAAAAAAAAAGAAAAAGAAAAGAATCATCTTGAAGGGGTTGTATACTCACAAGTTCTTGACTTCCATCCCAAGTCTGTTCTTTCAATTGGTTGAGAATTCAGTTCAGTTGGTTTCCCTGAGAATCTTTGTTTTTCTTCCCAGGTGATATTATTGTTGCTGATACTGAGGGGGATGCTGTCTATATATGTAACTAAGAGAAGTCACACCTTAATAATGGATCTTAAGAAATAGTTCCTCTTAAACTGGGTGCTCTTGGCTCAAGCCTGTAATCCTTACTCCTCAGGAGGCTGAAATCAGGATCAAGGCTAGAAACCAGCCCTAGCAGGGAAAGTCAAGACTCTTATCTCCAACTAACTGCCAAAAAAACCAGAAGTGGAACTTGGGCTCCAGTGGAGCCCTAGGCTTGAGCAATAAAGCTCAGAGACCAGGGCCCTGAGCTCAAGCCCCAGTACAGGCACAAAATAAAGAGTTTCTCTAGCTAATTTGTCCTTTTGAACAGATCAGATGAAAGAACAATAAGATAAACATGGAGATTTCCACAGACTAGCACAGAAGACTTAGTTTCTATTGTGGGTTTTCTCAGTGGCTTAAAGTATTTCATGGTTGATTTCTGTGGGATGGCCTGTTGAATCAACTTCATTCTTGGTGATTTTTCTTCTTGTGTTTGTTTGAGTGTTCATCTCTAGTAAAGCTTGGAGTGATAGCACCACTCCGTTAGTGCCAAAGAAGGGAGGCAGAAGGCAGGGAAATAGAAGGTACAGTGACCAGTACTTTCTGGTTATCCTGGGATTGTCCCAGCCTTTCAAACTGAAAGTTCCCTATCTCAGGATTCTCCTGCATCAGGGCTAATCAGGATGTGTAGCCACCCTCACCCAGTACAGCCTGTGAGTGACCCTGAGTTGTAGAGGAAGGGGAAGGGAAGAAGATAAAGTCTACAGATAAGATTGTTTATACTTACACCATTACTTCAAACGGAATCTCAATTTTGTTTGTTTTTGTTTTTCATCCAATATTAGGTTTATAAAATTCACATTGGTGCATGTAGCTCTATGTTTTTATGTTTCATTTTCATAGTTTTAGTCTGTCCTTTTTGATTGATTTCTTAGAGTCCTTTATCCAGGATTCTCAACTTTTGTTGGTTATTTCTGTTGCAAATAATCTATCCTGTGACTTTTAATTTTTTTTCAGTTTTTGTAATTTATTTAGATGTGGAAAATTTCTCATTTTAATGTAAATGAACTTATGATTCTTTTCCTTTATAATTTGTGTCTATTTAACTCCCAAGTGAATAAGGCCATCCCTACTACAAGGTAAAATAAAATATATAATGAAATAAAATATATAATAAAAATAAAAATTGTCTATCTCTTATTTTGTTTACTAAAAGATATGCAAGTTTCCTAATGGAGAAGTACCACAGCTTTGCTAAGGCTCAAACAGGTTTGAGAAACTCTGAGTGACCTATAGCATTTTATATTGTTTCTGCAAAGGGCAGACATACAAAATCTGATTAAACACAAAATCTGATACAAACACCTGATTTAACAATCAAGTGTAGTTGCTTTGCTGGAGTTCATGCTTTTCTTGCAAGTGTCTTAATCCTACCAGACCTCCAAACACTGAGACTAGTTTTTCTTTTCTTTTTTTCTTTTTTCTTTTTTTGGTGGAGGTCTTGGGACTTGAAAATCAGGACCTGGACATTGTCCGTAAGTTTCTTTTGCTCAAGGCAAGCACAGTACCACTTGAGCTACAGATCTACTTCTGCCTTTTTAAAAAAAAATAGTTTATAGATAATAGCCTCACCTGGGCCACCTGGGCTGTCTTCAAACCATGATCCTCATGTCTTAGCTTTGTGAGTAGCCAGGATTACAGGCATGAGCCACTAGTGCCCAAGCCATTTGGTTATTTTTTTATTTTTATTTTTGTCGGTCGTGGGGCTTGAACTCTGGGCCTGGGCGCTGTCCCTCAGCTCTTCAGCTCAAGGCGAGCGCTCTACCACTTGAGCTACAGCGCCACTTCCGGTTTTCTGGTGGTTTATTGGAGATAGGAGTCTCACGGTCCTTCCTGCCCTGGCTGGCTTTGAACCACGATCCTCAGATCTCAGCCTCCTGAGTAGCTAGGATTACAGGCGTGAGCCACCAGCGCCCGGCGCATTTGGTTATTTTTTAAGCCATATAAATTATTTCAATATGGCTCAGTAGTAATATTTAAAGCTTTTCTATTGTCATAGATGAAAAACTTGTGACATGATAAAGCCATCTTTACAAATCTCTGCAAATCTTTCTTTGTCCTTCCTTCCTCTGTCCCTCTCTACCACCCTTCTGTCTTTCCCTCCTTTCTTTCTTCCTTTGTTCTTTCCCTCCCTTCCTTCTTTGTGTTGGGGATGGAACTCAGAGCCTTGAATATGTTAGGTAAGTGCTCTGCCACTGAACCCTTCATCCAGCCCTCATACAACTAATTTTTTTAAAAAAAATTTCAATTGTATACTTATATCCTTCTCTTCTCCCCCTTTGACTTTTTTGACTGTTCATCCAGGCCTTGTATAACTTCACTGGTACAGTACATTCTGAGGATAACACATCTATCCTGTTTTTCCTCAGGTAATTTCAGCTCTACAACATCCACCTGAGCCTTAGTATGGTTTTGTTATTGTTGTTGTTTTTGGTCTGTCGTGGGGCTTGAACTCTGGGCCTGGGCGCTGTCCCTCAGCTCTTAAGCTCAAGGCGAGCACTCTACTGCTTGAGCCACTGCACCACATCGGTTTTCTGAGTGGTTTATTGGTGATAAGAGTCTCAGGACTTTCCTGCCTGAGCTGGCTTTGAACCATGATTCTCAGATCTCAGCCTCCTGAGTAGCTAGGATTATAGGTGTGAGCCACTGGCGCCTGGCTCTGAGCCTTAGTTTTGCCTCTCTGTCTCTTTTGTCTGTCTGTCTGTCTGTCTGTCTGTCTGTCTCTCTTTTGGTGTGCTGGGGACAAACCTAAGGCTTTGCATTTGGTAGCCAATTTCTCTCCCACTGAACCATATGTACAGACACCATATTCCCTTACTTTTCTTGTGCGATAGGTTAAAGCATTCTACATTATATTTATCTGTCGTTTCTTCTCAGGCTTGTCTTGGCTATGACAGTTTCTCACATTTTTCCTCGGTTTGATGGCTTTGACAGTTTTGAGGAATCTTGGTGAGACATTTTATATACGATCCTTCCATTGAGATTTGTCTGATGTGTTGTAAAGGTCAGACTGGCTGTGGGTGTTTGGGAGGTGAAGTGGTATTGTCATCCTGTATCAGAGGAATGTATTAATAACATGACTTAAACCTCCTGATGTTGACCTTCATCTCTTGGCATTGTTAGTGATTGTCAGGTTTTTCTACTTCAAACTCACTTTTTTATCCTCCCCTTCCATACTGTGCACAGCCCACACATGAAGGGTAAGGAGTTCATCTTTCAGGAAATGGTATCAGTGTCTCCATTAAAAAAAAAAATTCATTGGCATGGGGGAGACTGTTTATGTACTTATTTACAGCACTAGGGTTATAACTGCTTGCACTTGCTAAGCAGATGTTCTACTGCTTGAGCCACAGCCCAGCCCTTTTTGCTTTAGGTTCTTCTTTCTTAAGTGGTCTCTACTGTTTGAGCTTTTTCCTGGGGCTAGCCTTAGGCAGTGATCCTCCTATCTATGCCACCCAGACCTAGAGCCCTAGCTCTAGTATCTGCACCAAACCAAACCAAAACAGACAAACATCCTTAGGCTGAGGTTGTAGCTCAGAGGGAGAGCCCATGCTTAGCACATATGAGACCTTGAATTTCATCCCTAGCACCAAAACCAAAACACAAATGGCAAAAGCCATAAGAACCCATTGTCCACTGTTCTAGTGTTTTAATTCTGTTCATAGTGTTTTTAAAATCCTGTTTTTCCCTGAGATGAGTTACTGTAATTATCATAGCAAATATTGTTCTGTTCATAAAAGAAATGATTGATAAACTATTTGAAGAGGTAACAAAAGGAAAGGAGTGTATAATTGTTTCCGCTGAAGATTTTTTTTTGCAAATAAAGCTAATTTATCATTTGGTCTCATTTGGTCTTATGGTAGTTACTTGTTTTCACAAAAGCTACAACTATTGCAAGGTAAATTCTCATTTAGAACCAAACTGTTGAATACCATGTAACATAATTGAGACCTACCTCATTATTTCTGCTGTATTTTTCATGTGCATTTAATCTTCATCTTGTGACCCAACAGAACCCATTGTAGTAGACTCGATTCAAGGAGGCACAAATTCTAAATGCTCAATAACCACTATATGACCTTGATTTAATATTTCACATTCTTCATTGCTATATGAAGGATTTTTAAATCCAGGCCTCAGCTTCATACCTGTATGAAGTTCTATTGGAACCTGATTATCTTCATTCACTTGCTTATTACCTGGGTCCTTTTTTGTCCTTACATATTATCTATCAGTAGCTCCTTTGCCTTTCATCTGCAGAGTTGAGTAGTTGCACTCAAATTCATGTGGCTGCAAACCTGAAATACTATATACCAATTTACAAACTCTGCTAACTCCTAACAACCAAAATTCACTTCAATGTTTGAAATTTTAAGAGTTGGGATATGTGAGCCAACTATTATTTTTCCCAGTCAGATTGCTTTGTAGTAAATCACCAGATTTACACTACCTTGTACATCACTTTTTGTTCAGTCCTCTGCTTTTCATATTTTGCAATTAATTTTGTGACCACAAATAACTTCTAGAGCACAGTATCTTATCCAACTGAGGTACTGTAGCTCAGCCTCACCCGGGGTGCTTTTCTGGGATCTGAGCCTAAAAGGCAGAAGTCCCTAGCCAGGGAAAAGAGCAATGGGGGAAAAAATACCAGCATTGAAAACTTCTATTCAAAGTCACTTTTTTCACTTTCTACTCACATTTCTTGGCTAATGTGATAATAATGGTACAGAAAAGTGTCAGCCTTCTGCAGGAGACTCTGCAGGTTACCTCCTGGTCCCTAGAGCAGGTGGATGATCCTCTCACAGAGAGTAAGTGGTGAGTCAGCTGCAGCCACAGCATCTTTGCCACCATTCCTCAAAGGTTTGAGGAAGTTAGAGAGTCTTGGCAGAAATCAGTGGATGATCTTCTTTCTTCCTTATAGATAGTAACTTAGCAGGCTCTGAACCACTCTCTCCACCCTCCCCCCAAAAAAAGTAGTTTGTAGTACCTTTCCTAGAGATTTTTCATGTGAGCTCTCTTATTTTAGAATTTTAAAAATAGCTTCACTGAGCTCCTAAGGGAATAGGAAATTTCTCCTAAAATCCAAATACTTGTCTTTGAAGATGCTCCAGTGATTTTTAATTTGTCAAGGCCAAAATGTTTTCATTATTTAAAATTCATTGACACAAAATTTCTTTGATCAACCAACTGTTGCCCCTTCTTTTTATCTAGCCCAAGAATGTGGAATTTTTAACAAAATCAACCAACTCAGAAGCTTTGCACTTGCTGCTATCACAGCTTACCGTTATAAGTAACTAGTTTTTACAAAACCAGCTTAATTTAAAAAATAGCAGGCACTGTTTAATTTTAACATTTAAAATAGAATCTATGGCCTATAGAGTATAGAAAGGGTGACAGAGAGAAAAGCTATGGTTCTATGGGGATTTGAACTCTGTATGTTAGATGTTTCCGTGATATTTTGATTTTCTTTTAATAAGCAGAATTTGGGAAACATTTTTTTAAGTGAAAAGTGGTTTGATTTTCTTTCCTTGAAGCCAAAATCGTATCAGCATTAAAAGGGCTGTTTTATGATTACCAGTGGGAATTCTGTGAATATAGAAATTCTTAAATATCTTGGAAATGATAAGAAAAAATGGTTGTAGATGCACATAAGTGCTTCTTAGGGGGTGTGATATTAGAGGATATTCAAAAGACAGCCATAATTCAAAGATTCTTCTTATTTCTGAACTCTTGCTTTCTCTTCTGAAATGCAGGCTACCACTTTAATATCTACTCGAATAGCAAATAGATACCCCAAATCTACTATGACTGTTATTAGTAGTTTCCTATTGCGGTCATAGCACATTACAGATTTAGTGGCTTAACATAACATAAATTTTTCCTGTAGTTCTGGAGGTCAAGTCTGAAATCACTTTCACTGAGCTGAAGGGAACCTATTGGCTGGGTTCTCTCCCATCTGTAGGCTCTGCAGGAGAATCCGTGATTTGCCCTTTTTAGCTTCTAGAAGCCAGCTGCATTCCTTGGCTCATGGCCCCTGGCTCCATCTTCAAATTTAACATCTTGGCTCCTCCCTTCTTCTCCATCATTCCATCTTCAGCATTTCTCATGAACGTCTCTAATATCCTGTCCTACTCTTTTAAGAAGTCTGTGACTAAGTAGATCACAAAATGGTTCAGGATAATTTCTCAAGATAATTTTCATCTTAGGAGTAGACCTCCTTTCACTATGTATGGTAACATATTCACATATTTTGGAGGTTAGGATTTGGCTGTACTTGATCAGTAGCCTGGCAAATCCATCATTCCTGCCTTCATTTAAAGATATAACTGTTAATGAGCCAGTAAATTAGGGATTGTTCTTGATCTCATTCTCTTATTTTCCCCATCATTCTCTCTCAGTCATCATAGCACTCCAGTCATCACATCTAAATCTGATCAAAATGTTATCTTGCTGCTACTACCTAGCTCTCTGTAGATTTCTCCTCATCTCATGAATCCGTTTTTCACATTTTGGTGCTTTGGGTACTTGTTCTACCCTATTCCTTAAACTCAGAGTTAATACAAATTAATACAAGAGTTAATACAAGTTAATACAGAGTTAATACAAGTCTTTATGGTCTAAGTATGATGAGTAATACACACAAAGTGCTGTACAACTAGATCCCAGTGAGTTCATTCCAACACCTGGATATGAATGAAATTTGGGTTAGTTGAGGGTAATTATCCTGAAAGGCAAATAGAATTTCCATCGAAGATTTCAATCTGTATTATTTTTCTGACAGTGAAGCATTTCCTCTTAATTATTGACAACAGAATAAATGTAATCTGGTCTCTGGTTTTGTTTTTCTGTTTTTAAAGTTTTTATTGTAAAGGTGATCTACAGAGGGCTCACAGTTACATGATTCAGGTAGTGAGTACTTTTCCTTTTGAACCTTCATTCTCTCCCAGTTTTTTCCCTTCTGGCTTCCCTCCACCCTGATCTCCGGTTTTGAATGACTCTTTCCTCTTTTCCCTTTCATGAAAAAGGAGCACGTTTAAAAAGTCCTTTATGCTTAAAAGGTTTAAAAAGTTCATGTTTAGAAAGTTCTTTGGCAGTTGGTTTCCAGTGTGTAAATGAATATCTTAGATTTGGTAGGAAGAGTGGTAGCTTAAGAGTAAAATTAAGTGTCTGAAAAGAGGAAGGACCCGCTGCTGAAATAATGTTAACATCTTGCTTCCACACATTACATTCTGATTCTTTCTCTCTCTGTCTCTCTCTCTCTCTCTTTGTCTGTTTTGGGACTTGAACTCAGGGCCTGGGTGCTGTCCCTGAGCTTCTTTGTGCTCAAGGCTAGCATTCTACCACTTGAGCCAAGCACTTCTGGTTTTTGAGTGTTTTTTTTTTTTTTTTTTTATTGTAGGTAAGAGTCTCATGGGGACTTTTCTGCTCAGGCTGGCAGAATATTTATTGGATTTTCAGTAGCTTTGTTAAAATTTCATCATACTTAAATTTTTACATGATATGTGCAAATAAAAGGGCACAAATGAACAAAAAATATATTCCAGATATATTTCATAAATTAAAATTGATTTTTCAAGAAATGCTATGTGGAGCCCTCCAAGAAGAGTGTAAAGATGTCTGTTTACTTCTTCTCCATTCAGTCACTTGTAATGTCCACAACTAAATTACTTGTGAGAAAGTACTTGACATTATTTTGTGAATACAAATGTCTATTGATTTTTTTCCATCCAGTAATGTATGAGTGGGTGCTGTACCTCACCTTTTGAAGTAAGCTTTCCATTTGTGTCTTAGTTATTGAAACAGAAAGTGGATCAAGCTATTTTGAGCCTTTTTTTGAAATACAATCCCAAGTCTTGCTTAGAAAATCTTTAGAGCCCTAAATATATGATAGACAAGTCAATATTTGTTTAAGTTAAGGAGATAAGCCTTCCTGCTCATTTTTAAACAGTAGTTTTCTTTGAGACTATGGTTTTAATGAGGTGTAATTTACATGCCATGTAATTTGCCCCTTCCCTGTTTTTGTTTGTTTTGTTTTGTTTTTCAGTGCTGGGGATGGGGGGACTCTGACACTTGTTATCCTTATCTGCTTCTTCAGTTTTATTTTTCTCTATCGAACTTTATTGTACATGACACTATAGTGTGCATTTCTTTCGCCTTGTTTTGTTCTGTGATGTGGAGAATCTAACCCAGGGCCTCACAAGGCAAGTGTTCTACTACTGAGCTACATCACCAACCCTGCATTCTTTTGTATTGGTTTTCTCCTTTCCCTCCCTGGAATATAAACTCCTTGAAGTCAGGCTTGGTATGTTATATGTACTGCTGGAGCCTTAGATGGTGCCCATTTCATGGTAGCCTCTAACACTGATCAGTACCTTAACATACCTAGTGATGTCCTCAGTGGAGGGGTCGATTGTGTCGTCCAGTGCTGAGGGCAACTCTTGGGTGAGATTCCAGATTAACCCCCCAGTACTCCCTTACAGACTAACCTCTAAGTCAGGTTCCATCTCTGCTGCATCTAAGCAGTAGAGTCCAGAACAGTAAGAGTCTGTGGCCCTTGTCTTCTCCTGGGAGGCTAGTGCCTCTAAACCTCCAAGCTTCAACTCCTGGCTCACAGGATGTTCAGATCCTATCTTGTGGACCACTTGCTTTTTTGAGCTAAGCTGATAAAGGGAATATCTACTAAAAAGTATGATTTTGACTTTCTTTTTTTTTTTTTTTTTTGGGTCCGGTTGTGGGGCCTGAACTCTGGGCCTGGGCGCTGTCCCTCAGCCCTTCAGCTCAAGGCTAGCGCTCTACCACTTGAACCACAGCGCCACTTCCGGGTTTTTTCTTTTTGCTTATGTGGTGCTGAAGAATCGAACCCAGGCCTCATGCATGCAAGGCAAGCGCTCTACCACTGAGCCATCTTCCCAGCCCTGGATTTTGGCTTTCTTGCTCTTCTTTGTGCCCTCTGCTCTCTGGCCCTGCCTTATATTCCTATGTGTTTTCTATTTGTCCTCTGGTTGTTGATATACTTTGACATTTCTTCTGATTTCCTTTCTTGCCCCTCCTGTCTCTCTTCTCTCTCAGCTACTATTTTGCTCCACAGCTCAAAACTCTTTCTCATGCAATGACTGCTTAGCTTGAGTTCTTGCCAGCAGGAAAGCTTTCAGCCTCCTGCTTGATATAATCTTTTCTCTCCTTTGTTCCTTGTAGCTGGAGAGGAGTGAGGAAGAGAACTGCACTGGAATGTTTTTTCCTCCTTCATCCTTTAATTACTGTCTTGCGTGAAACATTATAGCAAGTTTTGGACTACCTCCCATAAATAAAATGCTCAGGTTCCAAACATAAATTTGCGAACACAAATAAGTTATTTGAGTCTTTAACACTTATTTGGTATATATCTATATCTATAGATATATATATGCATATATATATTTATTGAAGCTGTATAGAATGGTGGATAAAAGCAAAAATTCTTTTGTCTCATGACCCTTATATTTTGGTAAGACAGACTTATGTTAATTATACATCTATATAAATGGTTGATACAGTATTGTATCTATGTTGAGTTGTATAAAGGAGGATACCTAAGTACTCTGAGAATATACATTAGGGAAGTGAGGGATGGCTCTGAGTTGAAGAGGGAACTGAAGGCGCAATAAGGATGAGCTTGGCCAGGCCTGAAGTGGACAGGGCGTGGGAGATACAGATTCCTACTGCTCAGGGGGCAGAGCATCAAAGCAGTTTAGGCAGAAAGCACAAGGTGGAGTGATGGTAAATGGAGAGACAGACTGGAGCCAATCTCTATGGGGTTTTATGGATCTTATGAAAGATTTTGGATAGTTTGATCTTATGAAAGATTTTGGATAGTTTGATCTTATGAAAGATTTTGGATAGTTTGGAAGTGGTATGTGCAAGGGGAAAGAAGTAGAAAAGTATACAACATCCTTTTAGTTTTAAATCATTGGTAGAAGTGCTGTGAAGAGTAACTGGAATAGGGTATAGAGGTAAGATGGAGGAAAAACTTGGGGAAGCATTTTAGAGACTGGAGGCAGTCTAGATACAAAGTGACATTAAAGATTAGCAAAGATGTCAGGCACCAGTGACTTAGGCCTGTAATCCTAGCTTCTCAGGAGGCTGAGATCTGAGGATCGATGTTCAAAGTCAGCCTGGACAGGCAAGTCTGTGAGACTCTTATCTCCAATTAATCACCAGAAAACCAGAAGTGGCCCTATGGCTCAAGTGGTAAAACACTTGCCTTGAGCTGAAGAGCTGAGGGACAGCACCTAGGCCCAGAGTTCAAGCCCCACAACTGAAAAAAAGAAAAAAAAAAGATGAGCATAGATTTTAAGTTTCCAAACCTACTTTTGCTTCCATGGATGTCCTTCCTTCCCTTTTCTTCTTTCTTTCTTTTTTTCAGCAGTACTAGCATTTTAACTTAGGACTCTAGCCACTACCCCCTTTTTGTGAGGCAAGACCTCGCCATGGAGCCCAGGTTGGCTTTGAACTCAGTGTTTTTCTGCCTCAGCCACCTGAGTGCTGCGATTACAGACATGTACCACCCCACCAGGCTTCTATCTTCACTTCTTAGTAAATGTATTTATTTGTCCAAAAATTGTTTCTGAAGAGTCATCTTACTGTAAAAGACTCAAATGCAAAAAATAAGATAAATGAGAAATAAAAGATGACTTAAGAGGGTATGAATGGAATAATATGGAAAATCCAGGAGAGGATAATGATTGTAGACAAGTTAAAAACTTAACTCTGGGCTTCTGGCAGAAGAGAACAGAATAGGTCATATGATTTTGTTGTTGTTGTTGTGTTATTGTTGTTGTTTGCCAGGCCTAGGGCTTGAACTCAGGGCCTGGGCACTGTCCCTGAGCTTTGGTGTTCAAGGTTAATGGGCTATCACATAAGCCACAGCTCCATTTCTGGCTTTTTTTAACTGTATTTTTTTTGTCTTTTCTTTTTTGGTACTGGGGATCGAACCCAGGACGTTGCACTTGCTAGGCAAGCGCTTTGCCATTGAGCTAAATCCCAGCCCTCTGGCTTTTTCTGAGTAGTTTATTAGAGACAGGAATCTCACAGACTTTCCTGCCTGGGCTGGCTTCAAACCATGATCCTCAGCTCTCAGCCTCCTGAGTAGCTAGGACTATAGGCTTGAGCCACCAGCCCCTGTGATTATTATTATTATTATTTTTGGGTCCGGTCATGGGGCCTGAACTCTGGGCCTG
>NW_012267338.1:634960-660622 GCF_000151885.1 Dipodomys ordii | reverse complement strand
ACTCTGGGCCTGGGCGCTGTCCCTCAGCTCTTCAGCTCAAGGCTAGCACTCTACCACTTGAGCCACAGTGCCACTTCCGGCTTTTTTCTTTTTTTGTTTATGTGGTACTGAGGAATCAAACCCAGAGCCTCAGGCATGCAAGGCAAGCACTCTACCACTGAGCTACCTTCCCAGCCCTGTGATTATTTTTAAAAAGAAAGCAAGGCTTACAATCTACTCCTTGGTTATAGAAGTAGCATTAAACAACCAGAATAGGTCAAGATAGCTGACATTCACCACCTTATCTCTGGAGATCATAACATTAGTCGTTATCAATAGCAGTCAGTTAGGAAGAGAACAAGGTTTTAGTACGTACACCAAACAGGCCTCAAATTTATGACAGTACTGCCTCAGCCTCCTTGAGTGCTAGAACTATAGGTATGTACCACTATGTCTGGCATTCATCTATTTTAGTAGTAGGTTGCTATAGTAGTTTATGAACTGAACTACATATATGCATTTCTTTTTAGACCCTTTGTTATAGTTTGAGGGCCAGAAGAGGATTGGAAGGGAACATAGGATGGCAGCAGAGATGACAAATATAAACTGAGTAAGAAGCCTATGATATCCCCTATGGGTATATAATGAAGACCGTTAGTTCCTGGAGGACAATTTTTTTTATGAAACCATAGATACTTTTGCCTGGCTGATTTCTCCAGTAGTTATGTAATTTGTACAACAAATATATATATTCATAGAGGGCATCCTCTCTACCTCCTAAAACACATTAGCAAGACAAAGAATACCATGCACAAATGTGATATTTGCTTAGTTTATTCACATTCCAACATCAGAAACACAAAACAATGAACCTTAATCATTTCAAATTATAAAGGAAGTCATGCAGGATTTCCGGTGACTCTTGTGAGCTCCCTGCCCCCTGGGATTTACGCTCTTGGCCTTCCAGCCCTCTTTTCATTTCATCTATGTCACCTACTCTCCAGGTATGTTAGGCCCAAAGGCCCAGAAAGGCCCCAGGAGAGCCAGAGAGAGTAGTATCATAGGGAACAGGAAGTCAAATGAGTCAGGATCATTGGCTCCCAAGACTGCAGCTCTTGAGGCAGTGTCATTAATCCATTGTTGATAGTAGATCACACTGGTATAGACCCCAGGAAGCCTTTGACCACATTGCACTCCCCAGCTAACCACTCCTATTTGAATCCAAATGCCACCAATATGACAGGACAGCGGCCCTCCAGAGTCGCCCTAAGGAAGAGGGAAATGTGATGAGTTGGTGGAAAGCGTATGGAAAGGAGTATTCATAGTGGGGAATCTTCTTCAGCACAGGCCTTGAGACCTCAGGAGCTGTGGCACTCTGAGGGATGTGGATGTTGTACTCTAGTCTTGGGAGGAGGCCACAGGAATTCTAGAGCCAAAATATTTGAAATTGGAAAGGTCTTAGCAAAATATCTTGGTCATTTCAAAACATTCAGCTACATGATAAAGCAGAATCAAATGAGTGTGATCAATTTTCATACATCAAGTCTTTCATTCACAAAATGAAATAATCATTTGAATGAACCACTCTTGTTTTCTGTTCTTAGGGTCTTACTGCCTATTTATGTTCAAATAATCATTTGAAATAAAATAAGTGATAGTAGTTGATAGTATGGCTTTCAATTTCATTCTTTTTTATAACAGCTTTATAACATTCATATACCATATTATATGTGTAACTTTATTATTATAAAATTCATATGCTATAAAATTTGCACTTATGAGCACACATGGCTTTGAATATATTTATAGTATTACGCAGTATCACCATGTTCATTATGAACATTTCCCTTCCATACCTCATTTTTTCCCAATCCTCCCAGCTCTAGACAGACTGGTGATCTACTATCTACCTTTTATGAATTTGCTTATTGTGGACATTTTATATAAACAAAATCATACATTATAATTTTGTATATCTTATAATATTATATAATACTATAATAAATCATATAATATTATAATTTCATATTAGCTTTGCATACTTTTTTTCAAGGTTTATCTGTTATACTCCAATATTCCATTCCTTTTCATGGCTGAATAATGTTCCATTATATTGTTATACTACATTCTGTTTGCCCATTTGTTAGCTGATGTATGTTTGAAATTTGTCCACCTTTTGGCTATTACAAATCATGTTGCTGTGAACATTTATGTGCAATTTTTTTTCAGCACTGGGGATCAAACTTAGATTAAATGGTTCCTTAGTTGTTCAGAGGAGTTACATCCTTTGGTCAATTTGTTGTATATATAAGCATATAACCCTGAATTGAAGGTCTTTCTTATGTCAGAACCAAACTGTCTTTATTACTGTTGCTTTGCAGTAAATTTTGATGTCAAAAATATGGCTCTACCAAATTTGTTGTTCTCATTCACTTGAATTTCCATAGAAATTGTAGGATCACCCAAGTGTGTATGGTCTCTGTGCTCTCAAGAAGAGGTTGTAGCCTGCTATTCTTAGGACTCTGTTTTTAAAGTTTTACATGAGAGTAACTTCTCTCAGATACTGCAGATAACAGTTATAAATTGTGGAAAGAATATAAAAGCCAATTCTCTGGAGATAGTGGAGAGTTGCCAGAAGTGGCAGAAGCTAGAGTTAACTCTTTTTTTTTGACAAAATGGTTTTTCCCTAACATAGTTTCAGTTATTATCCTATGGGGTGGCTGCAGCTGAAACTTAAACCCACAGTCCTAAAGGCTTATGAAGCAAGATAAAGCTCCCAGCTACTGTAGTAGTTTGAAAGTGAAGGGAAAAATACCAGAAAGGAAAAAGCCACATGAAGGAAGCCCCAGTGTGTAAACTCTGTTCTAATGGCTGGGTGACCCTGAACTACGTGCAAGATGGGTAGGTGCCAAGCCACACAGCTCAGACTAAAGGGATGGCTGCTGCCTCTCAGGTTGGAGTGTGGGGTCAGCCAAGCTAATGGTCTATTCTTTACAGGAATCCATCTTTCCAACATCCCATCACTGACAACATCCAGGATAGGATCCGAAATTACTAGATGTTAAAGCAAATAAACAACAACACAAAGACACAGAGAGAGGTTTCCTAAGATCAATTGGCAGTTGTTATTTGGGAGGAAAGGCAATAAGTGGAAAATACTGCTATTATAACTCTGGTTTTAGAATTACCAAGTAAAGATCTCTAAGCAGCTATTCTAAGTGTGATCAATACATGTGGAGGGAAGTATGCAAATAATATACAGATATTCAGAGCTCTTAGGAGAGATCTAGAAAAATGTGTGTATGCACACACACGTGTGTGTGTGTGTCCATGCATGTATGTATGAGAGAGAATAAAACCAAATGGTCATTCTAGAACTAAAAAAAATTACCTGAAATTTAAAAATTTCACAAGGTGCACTTACATAATTGTACGGTGTAAATGGCAGCAAAAAGGGATAGTGGTCTTCAATGCAGATTAAAATGCTTGGAAGAGCAGAGTGAAAGTATTAAAAATAAAATGGACTTGTCTATAAATATCAAATGGCATATCTTATGTAATTTACATATAAAGGGGAAAAGAGGGAAAATGAGGCAGAGGAATGTTTGAAGAAATCATGTCTGAAATGTTCCCAAGTTTTGTGAAATTCATAAAAGAATATATTTTGAAAAACAGTCAGGTATGGTGGTATATACCTATAATTCCAACATTGATGTAGAAGGATATCAAGTTCAAACTAGCTTGAGTTAGACATTAAAACTTGATCTCAACTGGAAGGGGAGACATGGTTCAAAAAGAATTTTAGGTCTGGGAAGGTGGTTCAGTGGTAGAGTGCTTGCCTCACATGCATGAGGCCTTGGGTTCAATTCCTCAGCACCACATAAACAGAAAAAGCCAGAAGTGGCCCTGTGGCTCAAATGGTAGAGCACTAGCCTTGAGCTGAAGAGCTGAGGAACAGCACCTAGACCTAGAGTTTCAAGCCCCATGAACCCCCCCCCCAAAAAAAGAATTGTATTCATTATTCATTACCTGATTCATGTCACTGTAACCTCTCTGTATATCAACTCTACAATAGCAATTTAAAAAAATAAAAACTATCTCAAGACACAAAATTAAAAAAAAAAAGCCAGGTACCAGTGTTTCACACCTATAATCCTAGCTACTCAGGAGGCTGAGATCTGAGGATTGTGGTTTAAAGCCAGCCCTGGCAGGAGAGTTCATGAGACTCTTATCTCCTATTAAGCATCAAAAATCCAGAAGTAGAGCTATGGCTCAAGTAGTACAGTGCTAGCCTTGCACACAAAAGTTCAGGGTCAGTGCCCAGGCCCTGAGTTCAAACCCTAGGACCAGCACACAAAAAGTTTTAAAAAGTTGGCAATTATGGTTTAATTTTAATATATTTATGAAGACCTAACAGGTTTGGAAAAGTTTAATGATTTTTTATTACTGGTCTAGATCAATAATCTTAACCTTGAAGATATTAAATTGATATATTAACTGATAGGTTATTGATTTGTCCAGGGTAACACAAGAATCATGGTTAGCTCCCAATTTGTTGTTATTTAGGGATAGGGAAACTAGGATCCAAATTAAGATCTCTTAAAGACAAAGTTCCAAAAACAAAGTCTCAAGCTCAAACACTAACCTTACAACTATCCTTCTTGTTTATAATATCACCAGCACAAATCATGTCTTCCTTGATGACTGACTCCAATGCCGGCAGAAAGCCGCCGATTGGATTATAGAGTTGTTCACACTCCTGGCGGGTAAAGACAGGTACTTCAGCTTCCTGCAGGGTATGAGGGTAATTATCACCTGTAGATGAAGACAGGAAAGAGATGTAAAACAGCCTGGAAAGCTAGGCACCACTCAGTCAGAATGTGTAGAAGTCTCTCAACAGAAACCATAAGGCAGATTTCAGTTACTTCCCAATCATGTTAACTTATGGAAGGATTTTTTGGTACAATGAAATAGAAAGTTGTGGAGAATTTTCAATTATTTGTTGGAGGATTTTTCTGTTGTGTCATTTTTCTGAACAAAGATTGTTATTCTAGATAAAGATTATGCATCTGGTTGAGTAAAGATGTGAGTATTCTAAGGTATTTCAAAACTTTTCCATTTTCTTGCTTGCAAGTCAATTCCTGTTTTATCTCTACTTCATCCAATGGAAATAGCTGACACAACACATTGGAAATGAATCAAATTGATTTAGACTCTCCAAACTTTATGTCAAGCTCTAAACCAGAGAGAAGGAATTAAGTATTTAAATTGTTAGTATCTGCTCTAACCGCCGTAGTTAGACTCCAGACAGGATATAAGACTACATAACCATGTAAATGTCAGAAGAACTTTTTTTATTTGTAAATAATATCATTATGTGGATCTGATTTTGTTGAAGAACATTTGCTATAGTAAGGACATAGCTAGAATGTGAATGTTCTGGAATAGGAACACCAGGATGATGTAGGAAACAACCTCTGTCTCTGCCCATTCTCACCTGCATTCTCCTTAACTAGTCCCCATCCAGTCACCCAACAAGAAGCTGGGATCTTCAGCTGCTTTGAGGTACTGGGCAGGCAGATGGGTAGGATGTCCGCAGAGAAGGTGACTTGGGAGGACAGTCTGAGCAAGGCAATGTCTGCGTTTGAGCCATCATATTTGGGGTGGATGACGATTCGGGACACATAGTATACCTTGCCTTTATTTGAGGCGTCTGCTTTAAGGGATCCCAGCCAAACGCTGTATGAATAAGCTGAGGTTCTATGGAAAAAAGAGAGAATAAAAATGCAGCAGGCTGATAGTCTACACTGGGTAGGAGAAGCTGTCTCTATATCACAATGAACACAGCAAGAAAGGATAGCATACTGGGAGTTAATCGGGGTCCAGTTGATCTTGGGCTAGGGTTAGTTTGATTCCTTCTCTCTATTGCTTGGCCGCTCTTCTGTTGGTCTCCAATTACATGCTCATTGCTAGAATTATGTTTTATGTTTTCTCCCCAATTCTCTCGCTGGTAAACCACCACCTGTATGCTTAATAGTCATTATTCCTCATTGTCAGTTTTGATTTCTGTCCTGAGTACTAGATCTTTATTTCTAAATAAAACTTTAAAGCAAATTGTAATGAGGGCTGGGAAGGTGGCTCAGTGGTAGAGTGCTTGCCTTGATTGCATGAGGCCCTGGGTTCGATTCTTCAGCACCACATAAACAGAAAAAGCCGGAAGTGGCACTGTGGCTCAAGCAGTAGAGTGCTCACCTTGAGCTGAAGAGCTGAGGGACAGCGCCTAGGCCCAGAGTTCAGGTCCACAACCGGCAAAAAAAAAAAAAAAAAAAGCAAATTGTAATGGGTTACAGTTTAAATAACTTAAAATGTCAGGTACTTTGATAATCTGTATAAAATAAATGAAGAAGTGCTGCTGGGTGTGGTGTGTGGTAGTACACACCTGTTAGGCAAGACTCTTCCAAAAAAAAAAAAAAGTGGGTGCCTCGCATGAGTGAGACCTGAATTTATTTCCCAGTATTGCAAAAACAAAAATTCACCTTATTCTGAGGCAATCTCTTTCAGCTGTTTATCCCTTACTCATTTCTCTGGTGTTTTCAAGAAACACTATATGTTTCTTAACACCCCCTCCTCTTTTTAGAGTATTCTTAAATGGAAGGAGAAGACTAAGTTATGTATCACAGCTTACCCCCAACCCCTTCTTTCATTTTTTTATCCATCTTCTTCCCCAGTGTTGTCATAAGTTTCTGTTAGCACAGGATTTATGTGCACGTTCCCGTGGCTGAGCAAACATCATATCTGGTCTCGTGATTACATTTCTTGTAAAGCCTTTTGCTTCTCCTAGAGTTAATAATGGCATCTCACTTTGCTCTCTTAATTTTCTGTGTACCCATGAGTGATTCATTATTTTTTCCACAAACTCTGTCCAAACTGTAAATCTCACATCTAAGCCTGCCATGCATTCTATTAAGACTGCCTTTATTAGTGTCCTCTGCCCTCTGGTTCTATCAAGGCTGCCATCATTCAGGCACTTCCCTTATCTTTTATGATCTTCTTGGGAATTCTGTCTGGATCTCATCTTTCTCTTTTTATTTTCCCTTCATGTTGGTGAAACACATGAGCCTATGACTTCCCCAGAAAGTGTGCTTGAGAGGTAACATTTTGGCTGCTTTGCATGTTTGGAAATGTATCCTTTGTACCCCATATTAATTGGTATTTTATATATGGGGAGAATTTTAGGCTGATTTGCCCTCAACATTTTGACGTTGTTACTTCATTCTCTTTGAGCATTCACTGTGGTTGTTGAAAAGCCCTGCTGTTTTGACTTCTGTCCACGTTAGTTATCAATTATTATATAACACATTATGGCAAGGCCTAGTGGCTCAGAAAAACTGACATGTATGTCACTGGGTTCCTAACTCCAGGTGGGCTCAGGTATCACAAGTTTTCTTGGGGGAGAACTGGATTCCAGACTCCGGTTTATTGCTTTAGGCCTTCAGCAGAGTCATTTCCTGGAAGACAAGTTCTAGTGTGATGGGGTCTCTCCCCATGGCTGCTTGTTCTAAAGGCAACTTCTTGAATATAATGGCCATGTTTATTACACCCCCCTCCAAAGAAAACAAAAAGTTAAGACAACCCCTCTGCTTATATTTAGGAAGTGATTTGTTTAAAAGTTAGAAAATTTCTACTACAATGACTGTCCTCTTCCAAGGTGAGGACAGTCCACTCATTTACATGGTTTGTTTGTGAAACCATTCCAACATTTAAAGAAAAGCTGGCTGTCCACATGATAGCAGCTAGAACTCACTTTGGTAGGCAGTGTGCGGCGGTCAGTATCCAGTTCTTACTGATGAGGGACCCTCCGCAGATGGGGGCCCTGTCCAAATGAAGGCTGACTTGCCAAGGCCAGCGTCTGATAGCAGCATCCTGCCCACCAATGATGCGGCTTGAAAATACAGGTTGTCCACACACTAGAGAAAGAAGTGAAAGAGAACTGCGGAGATCTGGTCCCCTTCCTTTTATCCCCAGACCTTACCCCTTCCAAGGATCTAAGCCCTCCCTGGAGTCCATGCTCTGCCCCATCTGAGTTCAAACCCAGCCTGTGGAGACCACTCACCTGATTGCAAGTCTTTCTTTTTGGGAACAGAACAGAGGGAAAACCCTAAGGAAGACATGTTATTAGTGCTTAAGACATCTTGTATCTATATTCACTGAATTCAGGTATTTCCAGTTGTAAACAAAGCAATGCTCTGAAATGCTTTTTTTTTTTTTTTTTTTTGTCAGTCCTTGGGCCTGAGTAAGGGCCTGGGCACTGTCCCTGAGCTTCTTTTGGTCAAGGCTAGCACTCTACCACTTAAGCCACAACACCACTTCCAGTTTTTTTCTCTTTATGTGGTACTGAGGACTTGAACCTAGGGCTTCATGCATGCTTGGCAAGCACTCTACCACTAAACCACCTTCCCAGCCCTGCTTTTGAGATTTATAAGCTGGTTCCTTTTGTACTGTTTAACTAAATTGGCACTTTGCAGCATTCATGTATCATTCTCTGCTGCGGTTCAAATTCTTTTAAGTCTCTAAGGGCCAGAAAAAATAACAACATGCTTATGCTAGAAGCTGCTCCTATTCCATCCTCTTGAAATGTTATTTTCCTGGATCCTCTTAGCTGACTTAGTTATTCCCATCAGACCAGGTTTTCTAGTTCTGTTGGTGGTAGTGTTTTGGGTGTTTGTAATGTGGGCTATGGAACCCAGGGCCTAGCACCTGCAATCAAGCGCTCTACCACGCAGCTGCCTCCCCAGCAGCCTCTCCAAGACCTGGCTCAAACGGCTCCTTCGTGAGGCTGTCTTTGACCAACTTACTTTAAACTGCCACTCACCTCTTCCCCCTGGACTTCAGCTGTTCCTGTCCTCCTACAGCTTTTCCTAGTGACTTCTCACATGCTTTCTACTTTACCGACTCCCGGTCCCATGTAGACAGGGATCTTAGTGTGTGTACTGCCCGTGTCCAGCACAGAGCATCCCAGCGGCGCCTGGCCTACAGTAACCGCTCAGGACCGGCCCCCTCCTGTGGCTTCCCCGGGCGGGCGCAGCATCCCACGGCTGTGTATGATGCCTTCTTCCGTGAGGACCTCCTGCGGCCTTCCTTCTTCCTCCGCCGCACGTGGGGTCCGGCCTCCGGCCTCCTCTCGGACACGGCGGCTGAGACCTTCCCCTAACGTTCTCGGTGACTGGCCGTCGAGAACCTCCTCCTGCTTGGGGTTGAGAGGAACGGAATTAGGCCTGTCTGCCCGCCCTGGGCCCGGGGCTCACCCAGCAGGAGCAGCAGCAGGCCTGCACGGCGCCCCCTGCCCATGGCGCCGGCCTCCCAGCTGCCTTTCCGGTTGGACTCTGGCCGAGGAGAGGGCAGGGCCACCTTCTGCTTGGATTCCCGCGGACCCCCGCCACCCCCCCCCCAGATGGGAGCTGCGGGGGACCCCGGGGCCAAGCCTGGGCCTGAGGCGCCCCCTGCCGCCTTGGGGGAGCAGGGCGCCGGGCACCGGAAGGGATGGGTGGATAGCAGGATGGGGGCCCTGGAAGAAAGAGGAACCTGGAAGTGGAGGTGTCCCTCCGGTGTTGTTGTCCCGGAGGAGAACATGGGGGTGCAGAGATACTACCGGTTAAGAAATGTGACAGGAGGGATACCAGGTTTGCTCATAGAGATACTGCACAGATACCAGCATCTTTCATTTACTTTTATCTTTTGTTTATTTGCTGGCTTTTGTTTTGTGCATAGCCCAGGCGGACCACAAACTAGCATTCTTCTCACCTGGGCCTCTAGAGTCTGGGGTGAAAGGTCGATGGAGGGCTTGGGCCGTCTCCCTTCAGAATCTGATCAAGCTTAGCATTCCTAAAAGTAGGACAAGGCAGACATGGCCCTCTTGATGTGGCCCAATGGGAAGCACTCAGTACCTCCCATGCAGTGTTCTCACACACACAAAAAAAAGTGAAACCTGAACCTCTAAAGCTACTTTCACTTACCAAAAGTACAAGGGATAAAAAGAATAAGTTAAATGACAACACAAGGAAGTAAATAGTCAAATCCAGTATGTGGGATATTGTATAAAGTGGCTGACCTAGTTTCTGTCATAAGACAATCCTATGAAGGTAAAAAGGGAGAGGACTGCTTAGGTTATCAGACACTTGAGATCCTTAAGACTCTATGTCCCTTGTTTGAATCCAGATTTAATAGACCAACTCTAAAAATACCTTTGGAGGTAAATAAGGCAATTTAATAATGAATTGGCTGTTAGATGGAGTGATGCTGATCCTGGCAGGTGTAACGGTGGCATTGGATTATGTAAGGAAACACCTATTTTTACAGAGAATCTGGGACCCACAGTCCTTTGTCGTGTCGTTGTGTGGGAAGCTCCTCTGGTTTTCAGTCTGCAGTATGCTTGAGTCGTTTTCATGTTTTGATATCGTGACCTTAAGCAAGTAAACTTTCTCCCAGGCCTTCATTCCTCAGTTGTGTCATGTAGGCATTTGAATCAATTAATGGTTTTAAAAACTTTTATAAATGTAACATTGCTTATCACAGTGCTATTTATTCTTCATTTATTGTCTTCATTATCCTTCTACAAATACTCTGTTAATTTTCATGATGTCGTTGTACTACTCCTGGCTTTTCTAAGATAGGTAGTACCAAGGAATAGGAAGCCGAAGAGTGGATGCCAAATGCCCATGCTAGACTTTGCTGGAAGACAGCTCTTTGAGCTTTCTGACTCACATCAGTCTCAAGGATAAGATCTATACCTAGATGTTCACACTGAGCTTTCCTTTGCATGTCTCTGGGTTTTTTGTTTGTTTGTTTGTTTGTTTTCATTTGTTTGTTTTTATTGGTTGTGGGGCTTAAACTCTGGGCCTGGGCAGTGTCCCTGAGCTCTTCACCTCAAGTCTAGCACTCTACCATTTGAGCCATAGTGCCACTTCTGGTTTTCTGGTGGTTTATTGGAGATAAAGAGTCTCATGGACTCTCCTGCCTGGTCTGGCTTTGAACCGAGATCCTCAGATCTCAGTCTGCTGAGTAGCTAGGATTACAGGCATGAGCCACTAGTGCCCGGCTTCCTTTGAATGTCTCTGCTGTACTCAGTTAATTGCTGATTTGGGAAGGGTCATGTGAGGGTGATGTTAACCATATAATTACTCAGAACAAGGATAAAGTTTCTACCTCTCCATTTTTTGCAAGAGGGAACCAATAATATTCCACAAGATTTTCATAAGAACTATGTGAACAATCATGGAGATAGTAGTTAGCTTGGTGTGTTAATTTTCCATCAGGATGAGGAAAAAAAAAGGAGAAAAGATTTATTTTTACTCATGGTTTCAGTACATAGTCTGACTGGCTTCATTGCTGTAGGCTTATGGTGAGGTATGATACCATGTTGACAAAAAAGTGTGGTGGGAATCAAAGCTGCTCATGTCATAATAACCAGGAGGTAGAAAGAGAGAGAAGAGGATGAAGATCAGGTCACCATTCCAAAGCATATCCTCAGGTACCTACTATATTCAACTAATCTAGTTTCTGTCATCTCCCAGTAATGCCACCAAATTATGAGGCCATGAATGTATTAATTCATGACTGGGTGAGAGCCTTCATGATCCACTCACACACCATCACTCTGAATAGTGCAGTAGGGACCAAACACACGCACATGAGTTGGAAGTGAGAAGGATTCTATATCCTAGCACAACCCCCTGTCCCAAAGGCTCACATTGATCTCACAAATACAAAATGCAGTTTAGGTCCATCTCCCAGAAGTCCCACAGTCTTAGTAGTTTCAGCATAGTTTAAAAGTCCAAATCTAGCCAATAATGACTTATACTGGAAGACTAGCTACTCTGGAGGCTGAGATTGGGAGAATCATAGTTTGAGGCCAGCCCAGTAAAAAGCTCAAACCTGTCATCACAGTTAGGAAGAAAGTATAAATAGGGGGATTGCGGTTCAGGCTTGCCCTGGCATAAGCACAAGACCCTACTTGAAAAATAACAAAAGCAAACTGGGCTGAAAACATTGTAGAGTGCCTGCCTAACAAGTACAAGGTCCTGAGTTCAAACCCCAATACTGGGGAAAAAATAGTTGCTGTTTTCATTATTGTGGTTACTGAACAGCTATCACAGAATTAAGCATTGACTTAAATTAGGGTAGACACATTATCTTTGCTATGGTTTAGATGGAAGCCCCTGCAGACCAGAGCTTCTGAACCTTGATGCTGTTGACATTTTGGTCCAGATGATGCTTTGTTGTGGAGTGGCTGCCTGTTCAAAGTAGGGTATATTATCAGCCCAGGCTTCTGTGTTCTAAGTAGATGGCACCATTCACTCCTAGTTGTGACATGTCAGTAGGTAAATATTGCCCAATGTCCCCTGGCAGAATCACCAGTGAGAATGCTGCTGTAGAGCAAGGATACCACTTTGAGGATAAAATAGGGACAGCAGCCCGTTTGCATCTTTCATAGCTTTTACCTGTGTTCCATACAGGGCAAATGGACTCTTGTTTCTAATTCAGTCCATCAGATTATTACATCATGAATAAGTCCCTCTAAAACCATCTCCCAAAAAAAACTGGCTAGATCTGGTCTTCATTCTTGAACTTGGACATTTTGAGTCACACATTAGTTTCACTACAGTAAGTCATAGAACTTGTCTGTATACTCACCATCTATTATGTCAGGCCCAGCCCTGGGCAGCCTCCTCCTCTCTCTCTCTGGCTCTTTGCCTTCTTAACCAGTCTGAAGGTTTTCCTGAATTGGTCCTGCTCTACACCCTTTAGGCCTTGGGCCCTATTTCCCTAACGCAGCCTTCCACACCTCCAGTGGGGGATTAGTCTTGTTCTTCGGTTACTAAAGATAGTTTCTTTTGTGTGTGTGTTTTTAAAAATTCAATTCTATTTTTCTACTTTTTAAAAAATTTCACTTCATAGTAATGGAATTTTTCCTCCTAATATTGACAGCTGTAGTCTGTAGCTCTCATTTTGTGACTTCAACAAAACAAAATCGGATACTTTCTGTTTACAAGCTACTGTCCTAGATGCTGTTAGAGGGTCAGGAAGATGAATAGAACACTGGTTTCTCTTCTCCAGGCTATTCTTATCTATTCAAAGAGAGAAGGAAGCTGTATGCACCCAAATAACTACAAAAGGAGGCCAGGAATCCAATCAAAGGTACAAATGACTAGGACCAAAGGGCAGATTTTTTTTTTGCTGTAGTGTATGGAAGAACTTCTAATAGAGCTTTCTAAAAATAAATGGAAGTAATTTATTGTAATAGAAAGACAATTTTTAAGTCAGTCAGTCCTAGATAAATCTGTTAAATATTAAATATTAACTGTGTCATCTTAGACAAGGTAACTTCCCTGACCTACGGCTGTTTACTTCCTTAGGTTGTTAAAACTAAGTAAGATAAATCTTGAAAGCGACCAGCAGAGTACCTAATACAAAGGAGTTATAAAGTAAATCTAAGTTCCTGCCATAGCTAAGAGATGTGATTAAGATTTCACCCAGGGAAACCACGTGGGCAGGCCTTTCACACACAGCAGTTTGGTTCAGCTCATCCTTCTCTTGGCTCTGAGTCTTACCTTTTTAGCTATGAGAATTCAGGGCTTGTCAGAGCACCTCAGGGAGATCAAATTCAAAATCGAACTGACTTATCCTATTTTAAGAAACTTGTATAGAAACCAGTATATTTATTTGAAATGAGGACTGCTGTTATTTTGATCATTTCTGTCATTTTTCCCAACCAGATCGCCCTCTTTTTGCTTATGAATAGGAAATCCACATTATTAATTAGGTGGTGATTGAGGAGGTTTCAGAGTAGAGCAGATGGAGGTAGCTAATTTCCATGAGCATTTCACTTCAGGATGAGACACTGTAAAACCTTTCTTATAAAAGCTAGGTAAAAACCCACCCTGATAATTCATTCCTATAGTTCCAGCTTCTTGGGAGGCTGAGGTGGGAGGATCACAGTTCCAGGCTAGCTCAAGTAAACAAGATTATATCCCCCAAAAGAAAATACAGACAAAAGGGCTGGGGATGTGACTCAAATGGTCTCACACTTACCTATTGTGTGTTGTGCTTGGGGTTCAATTCCTACCTTAAAAAGGAAAAGAAGATAAAAAAGCAGTTCTTTATAGCAGGTTTGTCTTTTAAGTAAATGCCAAGTTTATTTCCATCTTCTCCTTCCCTCAGTAGTATAGGGTCTGATGAACATGTGGTTTTCTGACTTTTCCCTTCCAAGATGCCATACCAACTACATGCCTTCCTAATGCAGTTTTTTCAGCAGTCAGTAATACTGCTGAGATTTTGGCTTTCTAAGATTTAATCTCATGGTCCTTTGAGAATATTTCAAGTCCCCAAGTGTAGTTTATGCCTATAATAAGTAGGGCATATATTTTTTTCAGAAATCTGAAATCCCCACTTCCTGTAAAATGTGTATACTTAAGTTTGCATTTGAGAGGATTCTGGTGGGTGGTGATGGTGAAGTGCTGGGCAGTGAACCCGCTTTGCATCCTCCTTGCCCCACAGTGAACAGTCAACATTCTAGTTCTGCTGTACTAGGAGGTATCAGGATCATCTATTGGGTCTATTCAAAAGCCAACTTCAGCCTTGAGCTGAGAGTCATACCAGATCATTTGTAAACTGCCTTCCCACTATTTTATGTTGTAATCCTATAGTCTTTTTTTTATCTCCTTGTGGTATCTTGGGCCTCTGCTATGTAGCTCTCTCAACTTTCTTTTGATTCTTTTTTCCCACTTATTTAGCATCCCAGATTTAATGAGTTTACCTTATCTTACACCAAAACCATTTCCAGAGTAAGCAAGTATGCTTTGCTTGCAATTCTGATGTATTTGTCATCTAAAAAAAAAAAGATGGTTGGATGAGTGGCTCAAGTAAGAGCTCACCTGCCTAATAAGCACAAAACTCTGACTTCAAACCCCAGTACCACTGAAAAACATTAAAAAAAAAAAAAAAGATTTGAGCTGGGCGCCAGTGGCTCACGGCACCTGTAATCCTAGCTACTCAGGAGGCTGAGATCTGAGAATCACGGTTCAAAGCCAGCCTGGGCAGGAAAGTCTGTGAGACTCTTATCTCCAATAAACCACTAGAAAACTGGAAGTGGTGCTATGGCTCAAGCAGTAGAGCATTTGCCTTGAGCTAAAGAGCGCAGGGACAGCGTCCAAGCCCAGAGTTCAAGCCCCACGACCGACAAAAAAAAAGATTTTATATAAAATTTTTGCCTACTGCTAGTAACTCATATCTGTATCCTAGCTACTCGGGAGGTAGAGACCAGGAGGATTATGATTTGAGGATAGCCCACACAAAGAGTTCATGAGACCTTCCATCTCAGCTAGTAGCTGGGCACAGTGAGATTCAAAGTAATTTTAAACAAGAAAAGAAAAAGAACTAGAAAGTGACTTTCAGCAATAACTATGGGTTTTGTGTGTGACTGAAACAGGCCACACTAGAAGCAAGGGGTTTCTGGAGGTTAGAGGGTAGATGAGACATTCACTTGATGTTAAGCTGCTTGGGAGTCTGAGATCTGAGGATCGTGATTTGAAGCCAGCCCAAGCAGCAAAGTCCCTGAGACTCTAATCTTCAGTTAATCACCAAAAAAAAACAGGAAGTGGAGCTGTGGTTCTAGTGGTAGAGTGAAAGCTTAGAGCAAAAAAAGCTGTTCAAGCCCCAGGACCAGTACCAAAAAAAAAAAAAAAAAAAACCCAAAGCCACAAAACATGCACAAGAATGTCCCACTGGCCACGTGCAATGAGCAGCTGAAAGTGTGAACGTGGAATTTAAGAGATTGGCCAACACTAGGGCTAGATAGGGTTTCATTTGCATGTCAACATTGAAAGCTATGAAATGAGGCAAAGTCTCCCCAAAGAGAGCATAAATAATGCTTATTGTCCTAAGAATTAATCCCAGCAGTGTGTAGATGAGTTAAATAGGAGCTTAAAAGTAAAGATTGTGTTTGGAGGAGGAAGGTGTAGTCAGTTGCCAGATGCTTTAGATGAGGAATTTAGCACTGTGGAACGGCTCTGGAGAGAAGAGAGTAATTTGAGACAGCGAAAAGGAGTTTTGCTATAAAGGGAAACAGAGAAACAGCTGGTAATAAATAAATAAATAAATGTCTGGGTGGCCCAGACTTTTGTCTGTTGTTGTTTCAAAATGGGAGAAATGACATCATGCTTTTATTCTAGTGGAATTATCCAGCAAAGAAGGGAAAGTTGAAGAATCAAGAAAGAAAGTGGGAAGATTGCTGGAAGGGTGTCTCAGAGCAGAGGCTGGACCTCATTCACCAGTTGCTCTCTGGAACAAACAGATCTTTCTCACCACAGGAGCAAAGGCACTGATGCCATCCGTAGGAAATATGTTTTGGAGTCCCTCATTGTTTCTGTTTTTTCTGAAATATAAAATTGCCCATTGGGAAGGAAGGCAGGAATGATGTTGAGGACTCTAAAAAGAAATGACTAACTCCAGCTTGTGTGGGCAACCTGGCAGCGCACCTGTCACCCCATTGATCTCCAGGGATGATTTGGTTGATCTGATTGGCCAGACTGAGGCCCTCTTCCTCCCTACCTCTCTCTCTATCGGCATCCCTCCCAACGCTGTCAGAGACAGATGGCTTTTCCTGTTGCAGGAGGACTGTTGTTCACTGCATATGCATACCTATGCTTCTCTCCTAGCACCTTCAAATAAGCTCTGTAGAGTGAACTCCTGGACTGGGGATATGGCTCACGTGGTGGAGTGACTGCCTAGCAAATATAAGACCCTGAGTTCAAAGATTGTTACTATAAAACAAAACAAAAAAGAATTAATTCCTACATGTAGAAGTGGGGATAAGGTGAGGCTGAATGGACTAGGAAAATCATAATAATTTTCTGCCAACAGCAGAAAGAGCCACTGGAATTTAAAGTGAAATTGGCCTGTTCACCAGCAGCACAGGTGGAGGGAGGGAGAGAGCCAAGGGTTTGTTCCAGCCGGGGTGAGGAACGGCTCCGGAATGATATGTAATGTCATGTCATGATAAGTCATGAACTGAAAGTAGGGAGGAGGGAATTGAGGTAAAAATCCATGGATTGTAACTCCTAATGGGGCTGACTGTTGTTGGAACTGCTATTCTTACGACAAGGAGTCCAAGAAAGATAGTAAGTGGCTGGGGAGATGGGATGCTTAAAACTGAGCTCATGGAGAGGTTATGTTTACGGGTGATCACAAGACCAGGAAAGCCGTGTCCAAGGTCTGATGCAAGATGATTTAATCCTGAAAGCAGGTTCGGGTTGGGAAGGAGGGTGGTAGTGGAGGCAGGGAGGGATTGGAGCTTCTTAGAAATGTGCAGAGGGCTGTGTCACCCATCTCCTCCCATTGAAACTGGAGGCCACAGTGGATCCATCTTACTGACTTCTGACTGATCTTCCAACTGATGATTTACCAGTCAAACCATGCCAGAAGACTGTTGGGAACTGTGCCTGACATGTACACCTAGACCAGGGTGCCCTTACTTTCTCTCCAACATGCAGATGGAAAGGATATTTTAGTCGTTGTTATTAAAATATCAACAGGCCAGACTTAATGGAATGGTGTGTCTGCCTGTTGGATTTGTTCTTTGCAGTACTGAAAAGCATTAGAAGTGCAATGTTTGAAGTAACAAGGTTTTCTTCCTCAGTGTTTCTACCTCTTATACGTGGTACTCATGATCCTGCTGCCTCAGCGTCCCCCACCTCCTTAGCACTGAGACTACAGGTGTATGCCACTCTGCAAGGTGAAAGGAAAACACAGTTGTATCAGCAATCAGGTTTTCCAGTCATTAATTAAACTTGGTCTGTTCTGGAAAGAAGGATTTATAAGAGTGTATATTTAATATACAACATATGATAGTATAAGTTTACATTTAGTAATGTTTCATCCTTTTTATCATGCTTACCCTATACAAAGTCGTATATTTCTGATGAAGTTTAGTCCTGTTTCTTAATGATGAGTTGATACCTTTCTTGTCCTTTTCTCAGAAACAAATTGAAAACAAATGTTTTGTATAAAGCCAGAAGGACCAACTATAACTCTTATTTAACTGAGAAAATAGTTGTGAATATGTGGACATATATGGATACAGTGAATCCTTGCTTAGCATGCAGGTGCAGACAGATTCCGAATGTGCAGGAGACTGTGTGTTAAGTCCCTTCACTGGGACTACTGGCACAGTAATTACACACTCTTCAGTGAGTCCCAGTCAAGCCTTCGTGTAAGCACACATCTGTTTAAATCTCAGAACAGTCTTGCAATATGCACTTAAATGTTTTTGAGGCTCACTTTATGTCTTCAAGTAAGAGATGATAGAAAGTTAACAGATGGCCAACAACGATATTGAGTTGACAAAGGAAAAGCTGAATTTAGTTACTTCAGTTTCTGTTTTTTTAAAAAAAGTGAAAATACTTAAGAGTGTGGGAGTGTTTTTCCATTGATGTGTTTTGTTTGCTTTTTTTTTTTTAATTTTGTTTTTGTTCCCCCTGGGAGCTGCCAGGCAGGGAGGAGAAGGGGAAAGAGGGAAGGGGAAGGGGATGAGAAGGACTCCTGCCTCCCAGTGCTTAGTGACCCAGGAGGTCTACTTTCTATGGATTAAAGTTCACTTACTTTTCTTTCCTCCAAGAGTCTCTTTCCTGTTGCTCTTTGTCACTAGAAGAATTTCTTAATGCTCAAAGCAATTTTTCTTGATTATCTTAGACCTAAAAATGCTACTGACTTGACTGTGCATGTTTGAACATGTACAAATATTTCTTTGTTAAATTAAGTTTAATCTTCTACTTAATGTTTCCTGCTGTATGGAGAGAACTTGAAAGGAAGACCAGAAATCAGGTGACACAAATGCTTCTTAATTAGAGAAATCTCTAGTCAGTACTAACTAAAAATATATCGACTTGTCTTTTAATCAGCGGTGCTCATTCCTAAGCATTAAATTCTGAGTATTTAGGGTAAAAATGAAACATTTGGTCCATTTCAGAAGTAGCTAGACTTTTTCCAGACTCTTAGGGTAAAAGTAAAGCATGTAAAAAAAAAAAGTCTAAAGGGTTAACGCAAATGGTTTTTAAATGGCTATTTCTGATCTCTCTTGGAGGTAGGGTGGTTATGGTGTTTATTAGTATTTGCTTTTTGTTGTTGTTTTATTAGTAGAGCTATTAGGAATATGTGTTTATGGGAGTCTCAGTACTGAACTCAGGAAAATAAGATCAATCTGTTTGTTTGTTTTTTTCATAAATACTGGGTAATATTTTTGTCTTGTTTTATTTTGTGTACTTTTTTTCCCCTTCCTTGTGGTACTGTGGCTTATGCTTGTAATTCTACTCTGGAGACTGAGATCTGAGGATCCTGGTTCAAAGTCAGCCTGGTCAGACAAATCCAAAAGATTCTTATCTCCAGTTACCCAGCAAAGAAGCCAGAAGTGGGAATGTGGCTCTTACAGTTCATTAAAAGTGTCCAGTGCAGGGCATTGCAGTGCATACTTGTAGTCCAGCTGAGGCAGAAGGATCTCAAGTTCAAGGCCAGTCAGGACAACTTAATAAGGGTCTTTCTCAAAAATAAGATTTAAAGAATGGCTTGTGGAGTATAGCTCAGTGGTAGACTGCTGGCCTCATCTGTGTGAAGCCCTGGAAACAATCCCAGGTGAGGTTGTAGTTAGTTTACATTATTAAGCTCTCTAAGGAGAGAGCTTTACCCCAAGTTGAATCTAATTTAACATACAAGTTTTCACTTAATACCGCAAATCCAATACATTTAGCCATTCATCTTGTTCTTTTCTGACTAATGCTAGAGTGTTCCATGAACTATATCCTTCCACATGCTTCCTGCTTCTACACGGTGTTATCCTTCCTAAGAGTTCCATTTTCTAATCAGCCCTGTTGCTTTCACTTCCCTCACTGTTGCCTTTGGCCCAGCTTTTAATTCTTGTTTCTACTGTCATAAATGGTCCTCCACTCCTATCTCCATCTCTCCATGTTACCTTTCTTCCATTATGCACAAAAAAAATACAAGCTACTGCACAATAAGTATTCATGAATTGCTCCACTATGGTCCTGAATTAATTTTAAATCATCTCCCAGTGTGTTTTCTTCACACCCTAAACTCAGCCAACACTAATTACTCAATGCTTTCTGAATTCTTCACACCTTTGCATTTTTGTATCTATGATTCTCCCAACACAAGAGGCATCATCCTATCCTAACATTCCCAATTTTCCTTTTTCCTAGCCAAAAGTTAAGCCCATGTCTGATTCTTTTTCTGGAAGAATTTGGCAATTTCTTAGTCATAGCTAAGCTTTCCTGTAATTCCATATTTTATAGTAGCTTCTAGACATTTGTTTTGACTACTTACTAGCTGTCTTTAAGTCCAAGTGATCAGAATGTCAACTGATACTGGGATTTTTTTTTTAATTTGTTATAAGACAGATATACCAGTACAAGTGATGGCTATAACTTGAGTGAAACATGGAATTAACTCTTACTGTAAAGATGTGACCGGGACACACATAGATTTTGTTGCTGGTATTATTTGGAAAAGGTCTGGAAATTTATGCAAATGTTTTTGTATTCAACACTCACAATTCTTACACCAGTCAGTAATGTTACCATTCTTCTGTTCTTTTGGTAGCGTAAATATGCATCAAAAATTTTTTGCTCTTGGGTTTGGAATGATAGTATATACTATAATGAAAGGTACAGAGGATGTGGAGATAGAATGATTGTGGTTCAAGGCCAGCCTAGGCAAATTAACCATACTCTTATGACCAGAAAAAAGCCAGAAGTGAAGGCATGGGTTGAATGGTAGAGTACCATCTGTGATAGAAAAAAAAAAAAACCTAATGAGAGCGTGAAACCCAGAGTTAAAGCGCTTGTATCTACATAAAACAAACAAAAAAGCTAACTGAAAGGCTTAAGATGGCTTGGCTGGAGTTTAAACCCCAGCAATATCTAGAAACCTATAGGGAAAGATGAAGAAGTAGGAGGATCATAGTCCAAGGCTGGCCCTAAGCAAAAATGTGAGAACTCTCCAGGTATCAGTGGCTTGTGCCTGTAATCCTAGCTATTCAGGAAACTGAGATCTGAGGATCTCAGTTTGAAGCCAGCCTGGGCATGGGCAGGAAAGTCCATGAGACTCTGCTATCTCCAGTTCAGCACCCAGAAGCTGTGGAGCTATGGCTCATGTAGTAGAGTGTTAGCCTTGAGCACAAAAGCACAGCGACAGCATGAAGTCCTTGAGTTCAAGTCCCAGGACCAGCACACACACAAAAATAATTTGCGCCCTGGCACCGGTGGTTCACGCCTGTAATCCTAGCTACTCAGGAGTCTGAAATCTGAGGATCGCAGTTAAAAGCCAGCCCAGGCAGGAAACTCCGTAAAACTCTTTTTTTTTGGGGGGGGGGTTCCAGTCGTGGGGCCTGAACTCTGGGCCTGGGTGCTGTCCCTCAGCTCTTCAGCTCAAGGCTAGCGCTCTACCACTTGAGCCACAGCACCACTTCCAGCTTTTTTTTTCTGCTCACGTGGTGCTGAGGAATCAAATCCAGGGCCTCATGCATGCAAGGGAAGCACTCTACCACTGAGCCGCCTTCCCAGCCCCTCTGTGAAACTCTTATCTCCAATAAACCACCAGAAAACCAGAAGTGGCACTATAGCTCAAGCGGTAGAGTGCTAGCCTTGAGCTGAAGAGCTGAGGGACAGCACGCAGGCCCAGAGTTCAAGGCCCACGACCAACAAAAAAAATAATGAATAAAAAAATAATTTGCTCTTGTGTCTCAACATGGACTATGAGTTTTTGTTGAAAGTAGATTGTTTTACAGTCTATCTATATTCCTAATCTATTGTGCTTAAAGACATTCAGACTATCTTTGATTCTTTTTCTGTTGAGCAGACCTGGGATAGATCAAGGATACCTATATTTGAGCAAGCAGAGACAGAGGGTGGCCAAAGCTAATACCGATCTAACTCAACCTGTAACTGCAATTGTTTCATCCTGGGATCTGTGGGAAAGAAGCTTTTACCACCTTACTCTGGTTTCTGACAGAATGGAAGAGCTCCCCTGTTTCATCTCTGCGTTGCTGAAAGTGTCCTCTGACCAAATGGCAGATCTGTTCTCAGACCTATTTTTTACTCGCCTATGATGCATGGAGTTCATCCAGGACCAATTTCAAACAAACATGTTTTAACATTTCTCCTTGTGTCTGGGTGTGAAAATTTTCTATGATGCTAATGACCAACACACCCAAGGTCTCTAGAAGTCATTTAGATGACACATTCTTGCCTGTAGCTGAGCTCCCATCTAATGTTTGTGTATTTTAACTATCTTTTGTGAGGGTAGACTTTACATTGCCACCAAACCATACTTAATTGTGTAAGAATAAAAAATCAGAAATACTCGGCTTGGTGTCCTAGATACATATTTTTCTCTAGTTACTTGACTCCTAAGAATATAGGAATTCAGCAGAATTCAAGCCTGTCTTACATCTGTTGATTTTATAATGAATTACTATCATTAAACTACCACCTCCCTCTCATCATGCCCCTGGATGTATGCTCTGCTCATAAATTCAATGTTAGTAACCTAAGATTGTTGATAATGACAGGATAGGGAGTCAACGGGAGCAGCTGTCCTGACTCAGACACCTGGTCATAGATGCCCAAGTCAAATGCTTCTGTATTCTTAAGAACTTATGAGAGGGGGTGGTTTATGGCACTAATGAAAACCTTGGACGCTGGATTTAGTCTCTCTACAACATGCCATCTGATAAGTTTTGATATGTTTCTCCTGGTGCATTCATCAAGTGAAACCTCGCAGAAGTGGGGACTTTGTAGTGGTTCAGATGTTGGTTCAAATGTTCATATTTTCTCTTTATTTAAAGTAACTTCTCTGAGCCTTTGCTTTGTCATCAAATAAATATGACAAAAACCTAGACCATGGGACTTCATAGTCCCATGATTAAGATTAAGTAGAACTGTATTCAAAAGGCCTCATGGGAGGGAACAGTGAGCAACAGCTGTCAGTGTTGTTTACCTAGTTTCTGAATTGGTTCCGATGGTTTTCTGTGACCTGAGAGCCAAAAAGTGAAACCCTTATGAAGCATTCTCTGTCTTTGGGATAAATCAAAAAATGTGATAGATGCAATAAAAATGATAATGAAAAACAAATTTTTTGCTAATTCTGCAACATTGAAGTCTTACTTCCAAATTATTTCCTTCCAAATCAAAATTATTCAACGGCTTTGTGAGATAATGTTCTCTCCCTTCTTTGTGAATTAGTAACATCAGTCCTATTCCACAAAAGAAACAAAAATGAACAAATAACACAGAGGCTAATTTTTAGCTCAGTTTATTTCTAATTTGCAGGCTCAGTGCTGTATATTCAACAACAGAAGCTTATGTGGTATCTGCTGTGTAAGGTGTCAGGAATCTTATATATATATTATGTGTGTGTGTGTGTGTGTGTGTGTGTGTGTGTGTGTGTGTGTGTGTGTGTGTGCTGGGACTGGGCCTTGAAATCTGGACCTGGGCACTGACCCTTGGCTTTTTCACTCAAGACTGGCGTCTACCACTTGAGCCCAGCTCCACTTCCCTAAAGGCACTGTCTTAAGCAGTATAGATTAATAGGAGCTGCCAGACATAAAGTGTGCTAAGCTGATGATTGGTGCTAAGCAGTGGCTGGATGAAGAAGGAAAGGCATTATTTCTGCCCATGAGAAGTAATCAAATACTTTAAGGCTAAATGGTAGATATCTCCAGTATCTCTTTAAACTTAACAACTCTGGGAGGTTTGAGAACTTACTTTGGGCATTCATGACAGCAAAGAGTACAATGAAACAGTTGGGAATTCTGTCTGCTAAAGATGGTTGTGTGGCTGGAAGTTAATAAGGAGGGTGGAAGGACAGGAGTCTTGAATCTGCAGCAAGAGATGTGTTGCACAGAGAATACCTTCCTGATCCCTAGGCCAAGTAGTTTGGCCAGGCTCGGATATGACTTTACCTTTCCTTCATTAAAAGAAAAATGTTTTTTTATTGCTCTAAATTTGTGATCGAGACTGCCTCACTGTGGATAAAAACTCAAAGACCCAAGTGGGAAAGATTTATAGCGTCAACAGCCCTGGTACCAGGCTAGGTCCCTGGGCTCAGAGGACTGTGGGCCTCTGGTGTTTCTGGCCTTTCCAAAGGTGGAATCTCAGCTACAGTGGTTTCTAATATGAGTTTACTTTGCAGATCAGCAAATACGAAGGGAAAACTTTATAAGAGCTGTATAATCATTAGAACCAATGGAAGAGAAAACATAATAAGTCTTTTACTGTTTATAAAATGTTAATTTTTACCTCAACAGCTGAAAAAGCAGCATGTGGCTTAGAAATATTAGTCATCATCCTTTTGCATCTGATATAACAATTTAAAATTTGATTGTTTTTGTTTTTGTGCTGGTAGTGGGGCTTGAACTCAGAGCCTAATGCTCTCTCCTAGTTTTTCCTGCTATAGGCTGGTACTCTACCACTTGAGTCATACTTCCACTTCTGGCTTTTTGGTGATCAATTGTAGATAAGAATTTCACAGATTTTCCTGCCTGAGCTGACATTAAATCACAATACTTAGATCTCAGCTTGCTGAATAGCTAAGAATACAGGCATGAGCCACCAACTCCCAGCTAACAATTTAACTTTTTGTTTTCTGAATTCTTATGGAATGTCTATCATCCTGAAAACAGTGGGCGGCTTTAGTAATTTTATAACAAAATAAAATATTTACATTTAATCTGTATTATTCATTCTTTGTCCCTCATTAATCCTAGCCTGGAGATTCATTGGGTGGTTCTGGAGACTTAAAATGTGACTGTAAGACCAAAATACATTATTTGCATAAGTAAGCAGGCCTATTTTTTGTACACTTAATATACACTAATAAATTTGTAAGCTGGGCACTGGTGGCTGAGTTCAAGTCTTATTACTATAAAACAAAACAAAAAGAATGAATTCCTATATGTAGAAGTCGGGGGTAGCCAGACGACAGTGGCTCACACCTGTAATCCTAGCTACTCAGGAGGCTGAGATCTGAGGATTGCGGTTCTAAATCAGCCTGGGCAGGAAAGTCTGTGAAACTCATTTAACCAGCAAAGAGCTAGAAGTGGAGCTGTGGGTTCACAAGTACCAGCCTCGAGCAAAAAGCGTAAGGGCAAGCTCTAAGTATAAGCCACAATACCAGCACACATATAAGAAGAAAGAAGACAGTGAAGGCTTACTACCCATAGGGTGAATGTGGCCTGGGAAAGGGTGCTGAGAGCCTCAGAGGATGAAGAGATGTGCAATGTTTTTTTTTTTAGTTCTTCCTTTTACTTTCTCCTTGAATGTGTTTATCATTTTTGCAGAGACTACAATGGGAAAATGAAATCAGATTTATTAATTTTTCATGGTAGCTATTGGTTCAAAAGGATTGGGGAAGAAAAAAAGAGATTGGAACCATTTCATAAGGGAAGGCTTGGAAGTTATTTTTTTTAATTTTTAATTTAATTTAATTTTATTTGTGAACATACTGTACAGAGGGGTTACAATCACATGGGCAGGATAATGCGTACATTTCTTACCAAGCATTGCAGCCTCCTCCTTTGTTTACCCTTCACATCCCTTCCCAGCCTCCCCCCTCCCCCCC
>NW_012267338.1:611354-633891 GCF_000151885.1 Dipodomys ordii | reverse complement strand
CTTTCTTTGATTTGTTGTGTTTCCGGGTCTCTATTCAGAAAATTTCGGCCTGAGCCAAGGAGACCTAGGGTTTCTCCTATTCCATCCTGTAATGTTTTCAGAGTGTCTGCTTTGACTTCAAGGTCTTTGACTTGGAAGTTATTTATAAGTACATTCTTCTTGGCCATTTTCTACAGACTAGAAAATTAATACTGGACAAAGGGGAATCAACTTTTTAGACAATTCTGTGTATCTAACAGTAAACATGTATTAAGCTCTTAGCATAGTTAACTCAACAATTTGTTTACTTAGTCCTCATTCAATTTGAAGAGAGGATACCCCTTTATAGATGTGGATAACGAGGCCTGCAGAGGTTAAGTGTTGTTCTAAGGACATTAAAGCAATAAATCCGGAGTGAAGGAAAAACTCAGAGCAACACTTGCCTGACCTAGAATTTCCTCTTTTGAAGTCTACCTGATAGTCAAAAAGAAATATTTATTGCTTCCTCATTGTGAGCTAGAGCCTGGTAGGAAACACTTGGGCACATTGAGTCATCAGTGCTCACCCTGTTTGTAGAACCTGTAATTCAAGATGCACAAATTAACCTAAATAATGTCAAGTCAATAGACTAAAGAAAGGGCACATTCTCTATGTTCTTGAAAGATCAGGTGTGATCTGCTTGAATTGGAAAGGAGGTTCAGTGAGTCTGTTACATCTTCAAATTTGTTTGGGAAGTACCATATTAAACAAAGTTATTTTTTTAACTGCAGGATGTCTCAGAACTGTTAAGATGCTAGTAAGCTTTGTGACTGTCACAAGAGGATGGTACAATTTGGAAGGCATTGAAAGTAATCCTGAGACTAGGCCCCTTTCTCAGATTACTAGGTTTCCCCCCACCCAGGACATCTTATTGCATGTAAAATTTATTGTTATTGACTCCTTAGGCAAAACGCTTAGGAATAGCCTCATATTTGAATTTGGACCTAATATTTTAAATTATGCAACGGGGGAGGAAAGATTTATATTTAATTCAAACCTTTTTTTTTAAATTCAAACATCTTAATTCATGTTTTGCTTGCTGAAAAGTAAGATGCAACAAAATAAAGTATGAGCTGAGATCTGAGGATTGCAATTCAAAGCCAGCACAGGCAGGAACATCTGTGAGACTCATATCTCCAGTTAACCACCAGAAAAGCCAAAAGTAGAACTGTGGTACAAGTGGTACAGCACTAACCTTGAGCAAAAATGCTCAGCGACAGCACTCAGGCCTTGAGTTCAAGCACCATCATTGCCATCAAAATGGGGTGTGTGTGGCGGGGGTGGGGGGACATGAAAGTAGTTATTGAGGTAAGAGAATCATTAGAAAGCTTGAGGTTTGGGGCTGGGAAGGTGGCTCAGTGGTAGAGTGCTTGCCTTGCATGCATGAGGCCCTGGGTTCGATTCCTCAGCACCACATAAGCAAAAAGAAAAAAGCCGGAAGTGTCGCTGCAGCTCAAGTGGTAGAGCAGTAGCCTCGAGCTGAAGAGCGGAGGGACAGCGCCCAGGCCCAGAGTTCAGGCCGCATGCCCAGACCCCCCCCCCAAAGAAAGAAAGCTTGAGGTTTGACTCGAGGAAGATTGATGTCATCAGTCACTAAGCCAGCCTCTGTTTTTCCTCTCTTCCCACATTGCTTCCCAAGAGCCCAAGATGAAATACCCATCTTCTTTATACCCTCAGCCAGGATTACCTTGGGTAACAAAGGGCAGTGCAGTGGTGACTCTCATTTTGCATCTCTGAAAATGCAGTAAAAAAGCTCAATCATAAAAAGCCTGGCTCAATACTCAGTTGAACTCAACAATCAAAATGGTTCAGTTGCAACATTTTAAAGAAGAATTATCAAAAGGAGGTAGCAGCCTGTTACCAGATAGTTTCCCTTCCAATTTATGTGTGCTATATTTTTTTTTCTCCTATGCATGTTTTGGTTTTGCAAAGGCTACTTTGTGAGAGAAGAACAGACCCAGTGTGGATTGTTTTAGGACAAAGATGACTCTTAAGTTACTATTATGTTTGTAAAAAGTAAATTGGAATTCTTAAGAAGATATTTTTCAGCAATGTCAGACACATTAATAAGCCAGCTACAACATAAATGATGCAGGGCAGAAAAGAAAACAGGAAGGCATTGGATGTTACCATTATCTACAGACACTTACAAAGCTGCCTGAAACAGGATCTAAGACATGTTCATGCTTTCATCAGAGACACTGATTAAATAAAAGGAACAGACATTTGCTGAAAGCTTGCAGTACACAGTGCCCTGGGTGAAGTGTCTAGTGAATTATACAGGAAGTATAATCATTCTGAGAAGATGTTCCAAGCAGAATAATAGCCTCCCCTCTCATACACACACTAGGATCCACATCCTAATCCTGAAAACTGACAAATAGGTTACTAAATTATAGGGCAAAGGAGAATTAAGGTTGCTGTGATCAGCTGACATTCATGTAAAGATATTGCACTGTATTATCTCTTAGACCCAATGTAACTAACTGTAATCACAGTCCTTAAAAGAAGAAGGTAGAAGAAGGTGTTCACTCCTGTAATACTAGCTACTCAGGCTGAGATCTGAGGATTAGGTTCAAAGCCAGCCTGGGCAGGAAAGTCCATGAGACTCATATCCAATAAACCACCAGAAAACCAGAAGTGGCACTATGTCTCACGTGGTAGAGTGCTAGCTTTGAGCTGAATTGCTGAGGGACAGTGCCCAGGCCCAGAGTTCAAGCCCCATGGCCGACTGCCAACCCCCCCCCCCAAAAAAAAAAGCCAGAAGTGGAACTGTGGCTCAAGTGGTGAGTGCTAGCCTTGATTACAAAAGCTCAGGGCATGCGTAGGCCCTGAGTTTAAGCCTTAGGACCAACATGAAAAAATAAAAAGGTGGTAGTAGAGGAAACCAAGGTCACTTTTTCACTCTTGAAGGAAGGATCCACAAGTCAAAGAATGCAGGTGATTTGAAGATGATAAAAGCAAGAAAATGAATTCTTTCCTGATGCCTCTAATAGTAATACAGCCTTGAGGGCATCTTAATTTTAGCCCAGTGAGAAGCACTTTGAAATCTAGCTTCTGGAGCTGTAAGAAGATACATTTATATTGTGTTAGACCATTACCTTTGTGATAATTTGTTAAACAGCTGTAGGAGTTAGACCAGTAACATATAGCTATAATCCCAACACTCAGGAGGTAAAGACAAAAGGATTACAAGTTCAAGTTCCTATTTAAAAAAAATTAGCAGTGAGCAATAGGATATTGAACAAAGAATACTAAAGAAATGCGGTCAGTTTCATGTAGAAGATATCTCTTAAGCCAGATACTAAAAATAGTAAGAATAAGCCAGGCTTAGTGATACATGACTATAGTTCCAGCTACAAAAGAGACTGAAGTAGAAGGATTACATGTACCACCATGCTGGGCTTGATTTTGAAAATAGAGTCTCACTAACTTTTGCCCAGGCTGGCCTCAAACTACAATCCTTTTATCTCCAACTACTGGTAGTTGGGATTACAGGTGCAAACCACCTTGCCAGGCTCTAGTTTTACTATCTATTAAAAGAGTCACCAAAGTAATACTCAGAAGATCGGAATATCATATCATACCATATAATAATGCATTTACTGTTTTGCTGTGAAAAGAGTCAAAAAGTAAGACTCATGGGTTGGGAAGGTGGCTCAGTGGTAGAGCGCTTGCCTTGCATGCATGAGGCCCTGGGTTCGATTCCTCAGCACCACATAAGAAAAAAGAAAAAAGCCGGAAGTGGCACTGTGGCTCAAGTGGTAGAGCGCTAGCCTTGCGCTGAAGAGCTGAGGGACAGCACCCAGGCCCAGAGTTCAGGCCCCATGACCGGACCCAAAAAAAAAAAAAAAGACTCATGAGCCTTGGTATTTATCATATAATAGATGGGTTCATTGTTTTATTTAATCTTCTTATCGTAAGTAAAAAGGTAATGACATTGTTGGATCACCCAAGGATGGGGATAAACTGTCTATGAGAAATGTATCACTGAGTGGCCTCAGGTTATGTACACATCAGAATAACTTACAGAGCCCCAAATGGTGTAGACCAGTCTCTCAGATAACTCTTAGCACAGTCTAGAGGTGCAAATATACATGGCTGCTGCCAATGTAACATGACATACTGATTTACAGTAAACATTCTTCATCAGTAGAAGGAATACATTCTAAAATAATGGTAAGAAGTTGGCTGGTTATGATGGCACACATCCACAATTCCATCTCTTCTGGGCAGAGTTACCAGCGATTGCTTCTCAAAAACAAGAACTTAACTGGGGGGTGTGCTTCAGTGGTAAAGCATTTGTCTAGCCTAGCAGGAGGCCCAGAGTTCAATCCCTAGTATGCTCCTCCCTCAAAATATAAATACATAAACTGGTAAGTCATTTTTTATTATTTTTGTCAAGTAGTATTGTATGCTGAACATAATTACATGTCCTATAATTATACAACTGGTAGCAATGTTTATATCAGCAGCATCACAAACATGTGAGTAACATGTGATGCTTTGTGTGGCTATGATATTTATCAAAGCAACAGGAATTTTTTCAGCTCCATTGAAAACTTACAGGACCACTGTTTTATATGTATTCTATCACCAGCAAAAAATGTCTTTCTTTACTTGCCAGGTGATTGATTCCTTCACTTTGTGAAGTCTTTAGTTAATCTCAAAGGAAAGATACAAAGTATTTAGGTAGAATTGGTCCATGTTTTTTTCAAAGAAGAGATAATAAGCCAGGCATGGCAGTACACTTCTATAGGCCCAGGTACTAAGGAAGCTGAGGCGGAGAAGAGAGACCAACCTTGAGCAACATAGTGAGTCTATTTAAAAAACAAAACAAAACAGCAACAACAACAATATATTCATACATATTCTCAAACTGGACCTTGACAATAATACTTAATAATGCTAGAGAGCTTCCAATCCATGTAGAATCTCTTCACAGATGACAGAGAGGGTTTGGTATTCTGCTGTGAGGTATATAAATGCTTTCCTTACACTGTGTCCTGCTCTTTGATGAGTGTATCTGCATATATTCATCCATGGAGACTGAGTCTTCCCCTAATTGCAAAGCACAATTTTAGACCTAACTCTGACTTCAGTTAGCAAAGTCAGTCAGACCCTACCCAGTGAGGTTTGATTTTTGTCTTCCCCTGAGTGGTCTTCAAAGCTTCTGATAGGTTCCAAGTTGGCCGTTGTTCTTAGTTTTCATCAGAGCACAAGATGACATTTGCATTTGTGTTATCTCCATTTCAAGGTATTTGATGGTGTTAGATTCGTTCAGAATGATTTCAGGCCAGATTCCAGATCTGTGCACCATGTTTATTAAGCTGCCCTCACCAGAGCAGAGCCCATTTCTGCATATGTGGTATAACACCTAAGCTCCAGAATCTGAAGTGAAAATGGAGAGAGAATCTTGAACCTCTGGAAGCTCCCTACTACCTCCAGTCCCTGTTTTGTACTGTGGGTTCCCCCACTGCCATCCCCAATCTCCCCACAGTATTTAATCTCACACAGCCACGGACATCCTTCCTGGCAGCTCAGCATTCTTCCACTTCCTCAGTTAGGAAATGGCCTGGCTGAGTGGCATTGGCAAGAAGAGGGATAATGTCTGTGTATTCACAGGTGTGTTAGGTATGGTAGAACTACACATTAGTTGTCTGTCCATCTGGGATGTCCAGCCTGGCTTGTAAGAATGCACTGTTGGCCTTTGAGTGACCTCAGCCCTAATGCCCAGAGTGGTGGGTCCCTGGACTTCATTCCTTTTCTTTTTTTTTTGGGTCCGGTCATGGGGCCTGAACTCTGGGCCTGGGCGCTGTCCCTCAGCTCTTCAGCTCAAGGCTAGTGCTCTACCACTTGAGCCACAGCTCCACTTCCGGGTTTTTTCTTTTTGCTTATGTGGTGCTGAGGAATCGAACCCAGGGCCTCATGCATGCAAGGCAAGCTTCTACCACTGAGCTACCTTTCCAGCCCTGGACTTCATTCTTGATGTGCAGCATTTGGCAGATAAATTTTAAAGTTAAGGCATTTTATTTTTAATAACTTTTTTTTTTGAGACAGTCTTGCTATATGGTCCAGGCTGGCCTCAAAGTCATGAACTTCCTGCTTCAGCTTCCAAGTGCTGAAATTAAAGGCATGCATTACCATTCTTCCAGTTAAAAATTCTTTTTTTATATTTCTATTAAAAATTTTCCTAAAAATGTTTTTCATAGAAATTACTTGTGTGTGGGTGTGTGCATGTGCGTGTGTGTGTGTGCCAGTCCTAGGGTTTGAACTCAGGGCCTGGGTGCTGTCTCTGAGCTTTTATGTTTAGAACTGGCACTCTACCACTTGAGCCACAGCTCTACTTCTGGCTTTTTGGGGGGATGGTTAATTAGAGAGAAGTCTTGTGAACTTTTCTGCTCAGGCTGACTTTGAACTGTGATCCTCAGATCTCAGTCTCCTGAGTTAGCTAGGACTAGAGGCCTGAGCCTCTAGGACCATATAAATTGTTTTAAAAGAAAAAAAAAACTTCCTTGTTTTTTCCTAGAACCTTTGAGACAGTAACTCGTGATTTCTTTTTTTTTTAAATTTATTTTATTTTATTTGTGAACATACTGTACAGAGGGGTTACAATTACATGGGCAGGGGTAACTCGTGATTTCTAAATATGCAAAAGTTCAAAGATCCTCTACTAATATATTCTTCTCTAATTATTTAAAAATTAGAAATACTAGCCACTAAAAAGCATTTGATTTGCAGTAAATAAAATCTCTACTCTCCCAGCATTTGTGTAAGCCAAGATGAAATTTCCATGTTTGTCATCGATATGTTCTCATTGTTCTTAAGGGATTTCATCTAAATGTTTTGCTGTCGTTGGCAAGACACAGCCCAAATGTGGTCTCAGTGATGTGTTCTGTTAATGTCAGCATTGGAACCAAAATAATCGTACTTACTATTTTTTGCCAGAATTTTTGCATTTCCACTAATGTTTGTATTTCTTGACAATTGTACAACATTGTTAGCTCTCATAAACACAAGAAAAATGTAGCATCTCTGTGATGAGTACCTTTTTTAAAGCATGAGACATGCAGATACACACCACACAGACATACCAGACAAACACACATCCACTCACCCTAGAACCTCAAATTGAAAGGTGGCACTACATCAAAATGTGAGGCCCATTATTTGTATGCTTTGAGGAAAAGGTCATGCTGAGAACATGTGTTTTCATTTGTTTCCCGTTGTCAAGAGCTGGAGGATAGGGAATATTTTAATGGATAATTTATCCTTACCCACAAAGCATCTACTCTGTGGGTTTCTGGGGTAACGGTTATAAACACCACACAATCATATTTAGTTAGGAATCCACCACATAACACTAAGTCTGAGTTTACAGGGGAATGCTTCAATATCCTCAGTTAATCAAGTTATTTTTCTAAGATTTTGCTTACTAGTACAGTAGGGTAAAACTGTGGAAAGGCACTTTTATTTTCTTAGAGCAGAAAGTATCAAAATGACTGTAGAATTTTCTGTTTGAACCAAGAAGGAGAGAGCACAGAGAGCCACTGGCTTCCTGGTGGACCCCTTCCAGCTGTGCTGGCTGGTCAGAGCCCATCAGCCAATCAGTGAGAAAGCTGGATGCGGAGCTTGTTTACCAGCATCAATCACATCCTGACTCTGTGTCTCCCTCCTCCTGTGTGGAGCAACGGGAAGCTGAGTGAGGGAACTCGAATACAGGCCTAAATAAACTACGAAACAGGGACACAGCGCAGCAAATGATGTTCTGGGCAGTTTTAGTTCATCTTTAGCCACAGGTAAGAGATTCTGCTTTGTGATTGGAGGTTAAATTGATTTCTACCCAGTTCCTTGCTTCTTCTTCTTCTTTTTTTTCTTCTCAAAACTAGTAGATTAAAAGCCACAGAGAAACGATTTTTTTAATGATTAAAATACCTTCCTCCTCTTATTACTAGGTATTTTACACTCAACAAGTAAAAAGCATGGTATTTTTATGTAAGGAAAGGGTGAGCCCAAGTTAAATTAAGACAAAAGTTTTATAAGGTCTAGTAACATTATATCAGGTGTTGAAATTAGAACCTGAAACATTAGCTCTGTGTCTTTGGACAATATAAATGTGTTGCATTGTGAATCTATTTACTTGTTAATCTTTCAGAAATCCATGTTTTAGTGTGTTCTTTGGCTTCTAAACTCATTCATTTTTTAAAAAATTTAACTCGTTTATAAGGTCTTGCGCATCCATTTAAGTGTGAAAGCCAGTTCCTTCCCGCATATTTCTCTTTGGAAGTTCTAAAGTTTTCTAGAGATTAAAGAGGAAAAAAATTCCTACTTTGTCTTTGTTTTGTGTTTAATTCTATCTTGTTAGCATTCGAGTAAATACTTTAGGAAACTGTATTTTGATGCTATTCATAGGATTTTATTTTTCTTATTGCTTTTCTGTGTGTGTGTGTGTGGGTTTGTGTGTGTTTGTGTTTGTGTGTGTGTGCCCATGCGCATGCGTGCACTGTCCCAGTTCTTGAACTCAAGGTCTGGGCACTATCCCTGAGCTTTTTGCATAAGACTAGCACTCTATCACTTCTGGCTTTTTTGGTGCTTAGTTACAGACTAGAGTCTTATGGACTTCTTGCTCAGGCTGGTTTCTAACTGAAATCTCAGCCTCCTGAGTAGCGAGGATTATAGGCATGAGCCACTGGTACCTGGCTCTTTTCCTCTTTTTATTTGACATCAACTAGTTGCATTTTAACAATTTTATTTGTGTGTATAGTCTTGATCATGATGACCCTTTTACCATTTCCCCCGCACACACACACCACTTCCCAAACTAGTCTCATCAAATCTCTTTGTTCCATTTCACACATGTATATGGAGTGTTTTATCTGCATTTATCTCCCCCCACCATTTATCTCCCCATTTGTCTGCTCCCTTCCACTAATCCTTCATCTTAGACATGTTACAATTTCTTAATGTTCTTTTTTGTTTAAATATGTTAATTGTTTAAAGAGATTCATAAAATTTTTTAAAGTAATCATATAAGACTGCATTGTGGTTTATATACTGCTTTCTGTTGTTAAATTTTCCCTAACACTGAGGTTTTTTCAGTTTCATTTATTTTCTATTTTTAAGCGTCTACTGGGGAAAAGTGTGCCTCCCATTTGAAAAATGGCTACTCAGGGATTTGGTGGTTCCCTTGTATGTGATAGTCTTCAGATTGGTGCCATGTACTTTCATTCGCAGCCAGAGGATTCCTTGCATACTTGAGACAGCTCTGCTCTTGATTGTTATCCTGTAGTTGGATTTCTCAACCCTGGCACTCTTGGCACTTTGTTCTAGAGAATTCTTTTTGTGCATCGTAGGACCTTTAGTCTCTATCTCTGGTCACTTAACCACTAGAGCCCCTTCCTCCCCACTTGGGACAACCAAGAAGTACATTATACTTTACCATTGGTGAAACATTGAAATGTGGCTTCTGGATTATTCTGGGCACTGAAGAGTTAAGGAGGAGGCCAAACTCTAGTGTATTTGCAGATGTAGACCATTGCTCATTTCCCCCCCTCGCTATTCTCTTAGAAGCTTCTGCCAACCATGATTCATGGAATGACTTTTTTTGAGCTAAGAAATCTGTGGCTCTTCAGTTTCTTTATTTTCTTTCTTTAGCTAAATGTGTTTTGGTTTTAGCAAAGTGTTTAACACAGTGGAGCTCTCTTAAAACAAAATAATACATATAAGGATACATTTTTCCCTGTAGACAGTTTTAACAAAGCCTGGGAAGTCTTCCTGCCTGGTCTTTGTTGTGTTCCTGTACCTCCCTGTCCAGCAAATGCTCTCACCCCTGAGGAAGAGGGCTGTAGGGCACACATGCTACCTTGAACAGCCCTGGAGAACACTAATGGTTTGATAGCTGGCATTTTAGAACTTCTTTTGGGGAGGGAAAAACTGGGAGGGATTGAGGGAAGAGGTGACATTGTTCAAAAAGAAATGTATTGGCTTTGTTTTGTTTTGTTTTGTTTTTGCCATTCCTGGGGCTTGAACTCAGGGCCTGGGCACTTATGTAGCTCCATACATCCATTTTAAATCAATTTTTAAAACATGAAAGAAAAAAAAAAACTTTTCCATAGTTCCTAAAGCACATTTTGATGTGTAACTATCTTCTTTCTTGACAGATCGCAACGAACGAAATAAACCAGAGCATCGTTCTTCAAGGTATGAATTTATAGTATTTCATAATCTAGTATAAAATTCCTCATTTGGACAAATACTGTCTGGAAGTACAACCAGATCCATGTTAGAGTTTACTGTTAGATTGAAATCTTCTGGGACATTCAGAGAAGCTTCACAAGGAAAATACTTTTAATTTCCTGAATAAATCTGCAAGATTCCCAACTCTGGAAGATGTTTTACTTTGAAAATTCCTATCAGTGATAGATCATGTTTTCATAATATTATTTTCTTCTCATCTCCTTCCTTTGGTCCCTTATTTTCCTCCTGTCCTTGTGAACCACTGTTTTGTTTTTTTTAAGTATTTTTTAAGTATAACATTTAAGTATTTTAAGTGTTTTATTACGTATTTAAGTATTAAATATTAATAGTGCTACTTGCCTAATTATAAAACTAATATTTCATTGTGAAAAAAATACACAGAATGAAACAAAAGCAAAAAAAATTAACTTGCCTTCTATTAACTAGCTCACTACAGCTACAATGTTGTTGCATAATATATATACATCTATATATTATGCATATCCAAATAGATTATTTTAAGTTCTTTTTTTTTTTTTTGTCATGGGGCCTGAACTCTGGGCCTGGTCACTGTCCCTCAGCTCTTCAGCTCAAGGCTAGCGCTCTACCACTTGAGCCACTTCCGGGTTTTTTCTTTTTGCTTATGTGGTGCTGAGGAATTGAACCCAGGGCCTCATGCATGCAAGGCAAGAACTCTGCCACTGAGCTACTTTCCCAGCCCTGAGTTCCTCCTTATTCTAGATTCCATCACTTTGATTTTGCATTTTATGTTGTGGGAATTGATAAGCTGTGAAGAATGCATTCATTATGTTGACTAGTCTGAAAAGCCCAAACCCTAATGCTTTTTAAGGGAATCAAACCCTAGAATGTGTTGCCTTCAATGAAGAAATACATAAAATTTCTGAAAAATCTATTATTTAGACTAGAAATGCACTTTGCAGAAATTGCAAATCAAAATAAGTAAGACCTCATGTGAGAGAAGAAAACAGCAGGGTATTTAGAATTTTGACTTTTTTCCCCTCAGGTATAATGTACGTATACTAAAGTTTACTCTTTTGTATATAGTCTTGAGTTTTGGCACACATATAAATGTTTTTACTATCATAACCACAAAAAAGCTGGGTTGTTTCTTCTTTTGGGGGGGTTAGATACTGTGACTGAACTCAGTACTTGAAGTTTTCATTCATTGGCTAGCATTCTACCAACTGAGCCATGCCTCCAAACCCATAAAACAGTTTTTACACCTGATTTGTGTGTGTGTGTGTGTGTGTGTGTGCACGCGCATGCACGCGCATGCATGCATGTACACGTGCTACTCATGGGCTTGAACTTGGAGCCTGGGCACTGTCCCTTAGCTTTTTTACTCAAGGCTAACACTCTACCACTTGAGCCATAGCTTTTTAGTGGTTAACTGAACATAAGAGTCTCATGGATTGTCCTGCCTGGGCTAACTTGAAATAGTAATCCTCAGATCTTAGCCTTCAGAGTAGCTAGGATTATAGGAGTGAGCCACCAGCAGCTGGCTAAGAAGCAGAAGTGAGAGTGCATTTAGAGCATGTAGAAGTATGGGTGACAGGAAGTTGGAAGGGTGAAAGATAATACATTGATAAAATTCAGTATTCAATGTACATTCTTATACTGAAACAGTAGACAACAGAAAAAGGTGGGGGAAATGTAACTTGACACATTGTTTAAAATCTTGAAGATTTAGATCATCATAAATTCACCACAATGAAGAATTTGTGATTGTCTCTACCTCCTCCCAAAGAGATTTGCTTTGATCTTGTTGCTTTGGGGACAGATGTGAGAGCTGGCTTTAGAGACTAGAACACAGATGACACCAGCAGAGTTGTTCCTCATAAATGCTCTGCCCTACTAAGAGGAACCATGCCACCTGGAGGAATAGCTGACTACAGGTCTAGGGTAGAAGAAAGTACTAGATGAGTCTGAGCTCCTAGTTGAGATAGAAAGCAAGAAAGTATCAACTGATAGAGTTGTGGGATCAGGCTTATTGATTTGTATTTATCATCTCAGATACTTGAGAGGCAGATAATGAGGGGAACATGGTAGTTTGAAGCCAGGCAGGGCCCTATCCTTACAAAATTTGCTGTAAATGAGTGGGCATGTCTATAATCTCAGCTAGGAGGGAGGAATAGGTAGGAGGATCAAGATCTAAGGCTAACCTAAGCAAAAAGCCTGAGACTCTATTTAAAAAATAAGGGAAAGCAAGCCAGGTACTGGGTGGCTCACAACTGTAATCCTAGCTACTGAGAAGGCTTGAGATCTGAGGATCCTAGTTTGAAGCCAGCCTGGGCAGAAAAATCTGAGCCATTTATCTTCAGTTAACCAGAAAAAAGCCAGAAGGTGTGGCTCAGTGGTAGAGTACCAACCTTGAGTGAAAAAGACAAGCAAGAGCCAAAGACCCTGAGTCAAGCCCTAGTACTGGCAGACAAGAGAGAGGGGTGGGGGGGAAGCTACCACCTTCATCAGGTCATTAACATATCACTATGTAACAACCTGCAGCATGTGCCTCCAGGTGACGCCATCAGCAGTACACACAGATAGCACTTATTGTAGTACTTCTTCCTAGCATCTTAAAAAAAAAAAGTGTCTAGCAAGACACAAAGAAAATGTGGTATATAACACAGTAGAGTTTTATTTAGTTATAAAGTTAAAATGATACCATTTGCAGGAAAATAAATGGAATTAGAGCCTGTCATTTTAAGCATAATAAGCCAGATGAGGACAAATAATAGCATAATCTCTCTCACATGTGGTATCTAGATTTTAAAAAGACATGAAAGTAGGAGGGGGACTGTTAGGAAAGAGGGAGAGAGCAGAAGAGAAGACAAGAGAAAGAATGAGGGTAAATAGGATCAAAGCCTGTTACATTCATGGATGAAATGTCATCAGGCAGTCCAGTATTTTTCCACAATTAATATGCACTAAGAAAAGATCAAAGAGCTGGGAGCGGTTACAGAATGTATCTGTAATCTCAGCACTCATGATACTGAGACAGGAGGATCACAAGTTTGAGGCCAGCTTGGGCTGCCTAGCAAGACCCTTTCTCAAAAACCCAGGGGCTGGGTATATAGTTCACTGGTAGAGCATTTGCTCTACCATAAGGTCCTAGGTTCGATTCTGAGCACCATTTAAAAAAAAAAAAAAAGATCAAAGCCAGCCACCGATGGCTCATGCCTCTAACCCTAAGTTACTCAGGAAGCTCAGATCTGAAGATCACAGTTCAAAGCCAGCCCATGCAGGAAAGTCCATGAGACTGTTATCTCAAATAAACCACCAGAAAACCAGAAGTGGTGCTGTGGCTCAAGTGGTAGAGTGCTTGCCTTGAGTGAAGAGCTGAGGGATAGTCCTCAGACCAAGTTCAAGCCCCACAACTTACCAAAAAACAAAAAAGACATTGGCCACCAATTGAAGTATGGTTTGTAGATGCTATTTGTGAAATAACTAAATCAAAGAGATGGGGGACAAAGAATGGCTCAAGTGATAGAATACCTGCCTAACAAAGCTCAGTCCCTGAGTTCAAACTCCACTACCTCCCCCTACCCCTGAAAAGAAATCCAAGCAAATAAGTACATAAATAATATTGGATAAAGGAGTGCCAACTATATTGAAGGAGAGAAAGAGAAGTGTCAATATTTTCTCCCTGCAGATTGGGTAGAACACTGAGCCTGTTTTCACCAATAGCAGCAAGGAGCAATGCCCTGTAAGAAAGGAAAAAATATTTCTTTGCAACAAAATCATTGTTTTCTCTCTAGGGTGTCTGGCAAGATTGGCAGTGATCTATTCTTCTGCCATCCTTAGGGAGGGAGCCCCCTCCCCCACCAGCTGTGCATCAATCAGATTAATACCTGCTGCATCAACCGAGCAAGATGCAGAAAACCATAAACAAAAGTCACATACTTTGTTGGCTTTTTGGTTCTCCTCAGGCCACTCAGCAGCAAGAATGACAGGCTCAAAGCCCAGCAAGAAGGAAAATTCGTTTCTTATGTTTGTATTTGTTTGCAAGGCCAGACAGCCTCTAGCTTTCACAATGAGCAGTGGATGCATTGAGTACATCTGCTTGTTTCTGTCCATGCTGGGATGTCAAGGTGAAGGACAGTTTTACCATGTATAGAGCAACGCAGAGCCCCAAGCTGAAAAGTTATTGTTTATGCAGCTTTTAGAGGCACGAAGGGTACCTTTGATTGCTTGGGGGCGTTTTTTGTTGCTGTTTTTTGGATTTTTTTTTTTTTTGCCTATTACTGACTATGGTGGATGTCAGAAATATCTAAATTCATGTCTCAGCCTTATTAGTGTGCAGATGGCTGTCCCACAGAATGCTCTTCTGTGCATCATTGGTATGTCAGGAGATGAATGTGTATGCTTAGCAAGCATGATGCTCTGGGTGAGGGGTGCCAGGAAGGTTGGTAGCAGAGTGTTCTAATACCAGAAGGAGCCTGTGAATTGCTGTCTGAAACAAAATGAGAGACTTCCAGTGATCTACTCAAAACTCTGTGATACGTTCAAATGTATTCTAAAACTCCAGGTGGGAGCTATACTCAGCATTAGATTTGAATTTGAATTTGTAACTTTCTTTCCCAGACATGGCTATCCATAATATCTAGGAAAAAAGAAGTGTCATGGAATAGCAGTTGGGAAATGAATTAGTGGGAAATAGGAGCTAAGGAAAATAGAATATGGAATCCTATCCCATAAACACACATTAGGAGCTCTTTTTTACCACCCTTCCACTTTTGAGTAATAGAACTCAGTGACTTACAGAGTAGCTGCTTCAGCTCAAGTTTACAGTGTTAATTTAAGTTTTGTAATTTTAAGTTTTGGTTTCCCTAAAGCCTTTTTGAAACTACCTACCATAATCCTCTTTGATACTGATAGATAAAATTCACTAAAATTGGATTCTTAAAAAAATCTCAAAAATCAGAAAGTGAAAACTCAACACAGTTGATTCTAACTCATCTAAGGATGAGTGAAAATAAACAAGGTAATTTTGAAGATCAAGAAGGAGGTGAGATGTTGTACGTAATTAAGACAGTGTTACAGCACTGATGGCTCACACCTATAATCTAGCTACTCAGGCAGCTGAGATTTGAGGATCATAGTTTGAATCCAGCCCAGGCAGGGAAGTCCATGAGACTGCTCAGAAAAAGCCAGAGTTGGTGCTGTGGTTCAAATAGTAGAGTGCTAACCTTGAGCCTAAGATGCTTGGGGAATTGTGCATAGGCCCTGAGTTCAAGCCCCAGGAGCAGCTTGTGCTTGTGCACACGATGCGCGCATGCGCACACACTCACTCACACACACACACACACACACACACAAAACAGTGTTATATCACTAAGCAGAGAAGTTGGTGATTGGGATAGAATAGAGAATCAGCATACAGGAAAAATGTGGTTCTATCTCAACTGACTAGATAGAGATGATAGATCTGTAGAAAAAAATGGCAAAAGATTGTACTAGAGCATTTGGTTATCCAGGTTTTTTATGTTTTTAATTTTTTATTATTATAAAGTTGATGTACAGAGGGGTTACAGAAGCCAGATTAAACATTGTCATCCCTTCCCTTGCATATTCAGGTTTTTAAAAATCCACATGGAGTCTAGGCTTTTGGACTACTTACTTGGGAGTTAGAGATTGGGACCAAGCCAGACCAAGCAAAAAGTTCACAGACCCCATGTCAACCAATAGCTGAGTACAATGGCATATACCTGTCATCCAAGCTACACAGAAGACTGAGATTCAGAGGATCTCAAGTCTAGACCAGCCCAATCAAAAAAGTTTTGAGGCTCCCCTTTCAACAGAAAAAGGTAGACATTGGCTTTCATCCCAGCCACAGTAGGAAACACAAACAGGAGAATGAAGATCCAGGGAGTCTGGGCAGAAAGTGAGATCCTATCTCAAAATAACCAAAGTATGGGCTATAGACTTGGCTCAGAATAGCAGACCACCTGCCAAACACACACACACACACACACACACACATATACACACACACTCACACACTCACTCACTCAATCAACATGGAGTTTATGATGTAAGAATCTTAAGACATGAAAGTAAGCAAAACTGAAACATTTTGAAGAAATGTGTTAGAATATCTTTATGATGCAAGAAAAGTTTTTTGCTTGTTTGCTTCAATCCTAAGGCTTGAACTCTGGGCCTGGGCTGTGTCCCTGAGCCTCTTTGTGCTCAAGCCTAGCGCTCTGTCCCTTGAGCCACAATGCCACTTCCAGCCCTTTCTGAGTAGTTTATTTGAGATAAGAGTCTCCCTGACTTTTCTGCCTGGGCTGGCTTTGAACTGAGACCCTGAGATCATCTTAGCCTCCTAATTAGCTAAGATTACAGACGGGAGCCATTAATGCCGGCTAAGAAAATATATTTTTTCTTACTTTGGCAGTGAAAGATGTGCTGGCTGGCTGAGATGTAACTCAGTGGTAAAGCACTTGCCTAACATGCATGAAGCCATGGGTTCAATTCCCAGAAAGAAGGAGGGAGAGATGGGAAGGGGGAGGAGAGATAGGAGGATGAGTGGGGAGGAGTAAGAAGAGAGGGAAAGGCCTGTGAAGAGGAGGAGGAGGAAGATGCAAGCATGATCAATTGTTGCCATGTCAGAAATCTCCAGCCTGACTGGGTCAAGTATGTCTGAGACTGTGTCATTTGGTACAACAGTAAGGATGAGTGTAGGACCCTAACAGGATTCTTGCCAAAGCCAGGCCAAGTGACCTAATGAGAGGATGGAATGGAGATAGTGGAGGGTGAAGGACCTGACCACACAGAAATGGCAGTTGATTGGGTATGGAGGATGGAGACTTCTTGCTAAGGTGACTTGGCCTTTGTTCAAACGAGATTTTACAAAGAAGTGCACAGATGGGCCAAGGTGCCTGACTATATTTGGCCAAGCAAAGAGCCTTTTGTCAGCCCAGAGTAGCACTATTTGGATAAAGGAGCTACAGTTATGTGTGATAACAGATAAATCTCAGAAACATAGTTTGAGATGACAAATAACCAAGTTGTATAAGGACAGGAACAGGAGGATACCATTTATACAAAGCAGAGGTCGTCAGATGGGCATGTCAGACCTGCCAGCTGTTTATGAATCGGTTTTGTAGGAACTCAGCCATGCCCATTTGTTTGCATATGGTCTGTGTCTGGGCTCACAGCAAAACAGCAGAGTTGTTAAAAATGGGGAGCAGGTTGGGCCCTGGTGCTTCACGCTTGTAAGCCTCACTACGCAGGAGGCTGAGATCTGAGGGTTGCAGTTCAAAGCCAGCCTGCACAAGGAAAGTCCATGAGACTCTTCTCTCCAATTAACCACCAGAAAACTGCACATGGTGCTGTGGCTCAAAGTGGTATGGTGCCGGACTTGAGCAAAAATTCTCAGGAATAGCACCCATGCCCTGAGTTCAAACCCCAGAACTGACAAAAAAGAAAAACAGAAAAACAATAAAATATTTTTTTAGAAAAGAAAACAGACTAGATGACAAAAGATGACATGTTACTCACTATATTTTTTTCTATAGTATGTCTATTTTGGCAGAGTTTGAACTCAGGGCTTCATGCTTGCTGGGCAGGTATTATACCACTTGAGCCATGCTCCTCACCCTTTTGCCTTAGTCATCTTTCAAATAAAGTCTCACATTCCTGCTCAGACCAGCCTGGACCAGGGACCTCCTAATTATGCCCTATAGTTGGGATGATAGGCGAGTGCCCCTATACCTAGCTATGAGTTGTGAAGGAGTCTCACAGAAACTTCCTGTCTGGACTGGCCTCCAACCACTGTCTTCCTGATCTCAGCGTCCCAAACACCCAGAGGCATGAGCCACTGGGACCCAGCTCTGAAATGTTCATTTCTGAAAGCAGAAGATTATGAGGAGGGAATAGTGAAAAATGTTCAGAAAACATTCCTGTTTCATCTCGATGTACAGTCCTGCTCCCCTGTTACTGCTTACAGAAGCTCTTCTCATTCTGTGGATTTTTATTTACTTTTGCTGCAGTGTTACACAAGTAACCCATCACAACCTTTCTCTTTTTTTGTCGTTTTTCTTTTTCTTTTTTTGTCTGTCATGTGGCTCAAACTCTGGGCCTGGGTACTGTCCCTCAGCTCTTCAGCTCAAGGCTAGCGCTGTACCACTTAAGCTACAGTGCCACTTTCAGTTTTCTGGCAGCTAATTGGAGATAAGAGGCTCAAAGACTTTCTTTGCCCTGGCTGGCTTTGTACTGTAATCCTCAGATCTTAGCCTCCTGAGTAGCTAGGATTACAGGCGTGAGTCACCAGTGCCCGGCAGACACTGCCGGACACATTATGAGGCCTCTCCTTCCCCATAATGTTACTGAAGTGACCCATCCCCACTCAGAGAGGGGCTCAAACCCAACCTGCAGCGTGTAGCACCTAGCTCAGTTTATTCAAAATCAAGAGCTGTGTTGCAATCAAGATGGTGTTGCAGTCAGAGCAAGCACTTCCTGGGTAAAAATCACAGGGTCTTGGTTCTTTGCTTTGGTGTCCTGTTGTTAGTTGATAAAGATGTTGAGCATTTTATATTGGCACTTTGTCATCACCACAATATAGTTCTAAATAGTATAACTAAAAAGCAAAAGATGTTGCTTGAGTTTTGTTTTTGTCCTTTTCTCTCTCTCTCTCTCTCTCTCTCTATGTGTATATATATATATATATATGTATATATATATGTATGTATGTATATGTATATGTATTAAAATGCCCTGCTCTGCTGGGCTTAGTTCATCTGTGATCATGCTGTAGCACTTCTCAGCCATATGCTTTGATTCCTGTATTTCTATAAACTATAGCCTGGGTGCAATTACTCTCTGGCATTATGTTTTGTAAGCTATAAGAGAAACATTACTTTTTCTGTAGCATCTGTAACGCTGTAAACAAGGTAAAAAATTAAAGTGTATATAGGCTTCGTGGGGAAGGGAAGTCCTTTGGCAATGGAAGAACAAAAGGATTTAATGTTTCATGTCATCCTCCAGAGAAATATGTATGTTGTACAGTTTTATTGTGTTTTTAAGAAATATGACATTTGCATCTCCCCCTAGTGGGATGGCAATGCAAATGAAGCATTTATGTTGGGTATCAGCTGGGTAAATTGGAAAGCTCTCTCAGAGACCTGCCCCTGCCGTGGTACTTAGTGCAGGGGCTTCTGTAGGCTGCTTCAAATTAAACCATCAGCACACAGCAGTTAGGTGTGGAAGAACAGCTGGGTTTGGATTGATCCCTTTTCCTCAGCTTGGGCGTGTGTGTGTGACCGCCCATGTCTCAGCAGCCCAGGGAGAGCATGGAACTCCTGGCCTTTAAATTCCTTCCTCCTGACTCTTTCCTCACTTTCTCATGGGTTGTATTTTACATTTGTCCTTCACCTCTCTGAGGAATAATCTAGAAGTGGTTATTTATACTGATCTGCAAATCTGTATTGAAGCACCTTAGCTGCGGGAGCTGACTCACATCCATGGTCCTCTCTCTGTCCTCCTGTGATGGTTTTACTACAACTAGTAAATGTCCTTGTGCAATCAGACTTTACATTTTTATTTAAATATTTCCCTTACTGACTTTATTTTTAATGTTGGCTATTGGTTAGGACTAGAAACCACAAAAGCATACTGATTCCTGGAAGACTCTTAATTGGAAACAACTCGTGTTCAAAAACAAAAGCAAACAAAACCAGGAACTAGTGACTCATATACTATATTCCTTGCTATTCAAGAGGCTGAGATCTGAGGATTGTGGTTTGAAGCCAGGTGGGCCAAGAAAGTCTGTGAACCTCTTATCTCCAATTAATCATCAAAAAGCTGTGGCTCAAGTGGTAGATGCCCTAGCCTTGATTGTAATAGCTCATGAATAGTGCCCAGATCCTGAGGTCAAGCCTCAGGACCAACACAGACTCTTATCTTCTATTTAACATACACATCACACACACACACCATTTAGTAACACACACACACACACACACACACACACACACACACCATTCAGTAGCCTAGTTACCTCCTATCCCATTACACTCTTCATCCGACCCTATCTTATTCTATGATAAAAGCCTTTCCCTAACCAGATATCTGGTCTGGTAACCAGCAGGGCATTTTCAGCACTGAGAGCTAACTTGTGGATTAGCGTCCTCTTTACATAACCAGTCAGAGCCTTTATGTCTGCCCTGGTGACAGGATTTTGCCACTTCTGACCTTGTCCCAGTGGTAGATTACCTCTCCAGAGACACAGATAGCATTCCTGTATGACACTTGTAACTGCAGTACAATAAGAGCCACATACCAAGAAGGACTCTCTGTGTCCTCCTTCTTTGGTCATTTAGAGAATAAAGGAAATAGAAGGGGGGCTGGGAAGGTGGCTCAGTGGTAGAGTGCTTGCCTTGCATGCATGAGGCCCTGGGTTCAATTCCTCAACACCACATAAGCAGAAAAAGCTGGAAGTGGTGCTATGGCTCAAGTGGTAGAGCGCTAGCCTTGAGCTGAAGAGCTGAGGGACAGCGCTCAGGCCCAAAGTTCAGGCCTTATGACTGACCAAAAAAAGAAAAAAGAATAGAAGTATTGGTTGTCGCTAAAGCTTCGGAGTAGAATTGTGTGTGTACACAGGACACACATCCCTCAACTGCAAAATCTGTTTCCTTTAGATAATGCTATCCTTGGCCCAGGGAGGCTGCTAGGGGATCTCCAGGCAGAGCCTGAAGTTCTTCACCATCTCTTTCTGGGTGGTTTCTCTAGTAGGTTCTAAAGAGAAGCTCCAAGTAAGAGGTCCTCAGAAATCCAATCTCATTCTTCAAAACCTTTTTTTTTTTTGTCTGTCGTGGAGCTTGAACTCTGGGCCTGGGCGCTGTCCCTGAGCTCTTCAGCTCAAGGCTAGTACTATACCACTTGAGCATCAGTGCCACTTCCGGTTTCCTGGTGGTTTATTGGAGATAAGAGTCTCAGGGACTTTCCTGCCAGGGCTGGCTTTGAACTGCAATCCTCAGATCTCGGCTTCCTGCTCCTGCATAGCTAGGATTACAGGTGTGAGCCTCTGGGTCTTCAAAACTGTTCCATGTGGGAAATTCTAGCTTATTGAGTTAAAAACTGGAGGACTGACGTTCTAGTCCAGCCCAGGCTGAAAAGTCCTCATCTCCAAAAGAATCAGGAAGGGTTGGGAATGTGGCTTAGTGGCAGAGTGCGCTTGCTTCGCATGCATGAAACCCTGGGTTCGATTCCTCAGTACCACATGAACAGAAAAGGCCAGAAGTGGCGCTGTGGCTCAAGTGGTAGAGTGCTAGCAAAAGAAACTCAGGGACACTGCCTAGGCCCTGAGTTCAAGCCTCAGTACAGGCCAAAAAAAGAAAGGAAGGAAGGAAAAGAAAAGAAATCCTAGCTTCTTATTGAGTTAAAAACTGGAGGACTGAGGTTCCAGACCAGCCAGGCTAGAAAGTCCTCAAGAGCTCATCTCCAGTAGAATCAGAAAAAAAAAAAAGTTGGGTTTGGGTGTGGCTCAGCTGAGCAAGCACCAAGTCCTGAGTTCAAACTCCTGTTGATAATCCTAATTTGACTTTAATATCCTTTTGTTACCAAATGTGTTCTTGGTATTCCATGGAAAAGTTTTCCAATGGCTTTGCAATAAACGGAAACTAGCTGGCAGGAGGGCTGCTAGCCGAGCTTGTGTAATGGAGACATTTCTAAATATTTGCAGAAAAGCTTTGTGCCTGCACACTGCAGGAGTTGCAGTTGCAGTTCCCAGAGGAGAACAAAACTTGTGTTGTCAGAATGAACTCAGCCTTTTTCCATGTTTCCTTTACATTCCTGGCCTACTCCTCTGCTTTAAGAACTGCTTGTTTTTGAAGGGTCTGGTGCAGTGAGTTTTTACAAATGTATTTGTTTTTATTAGTAAAATAAAGTTTGTTAAAGCCCTTAGTTCACATAAGTACATGGACTAGGTTTTGCTGTTTTGTGTATATGTAGTATCCTGTTGTTATTTTCTCAGCTAATTCAATCAAACTTATTTATTCTAGCTTAGACATCACTGAATATTTAGTAAAAGAGAGAAGGGGTTACTTGATCTAAGACTTTTTTTTTTCTGTTGTTGGTGGGGCTTGAACTCTGGGCTTGGGTGCTGTCCCTGCGCTCTTCAGCTCAAGGAAAGAGCTCTACGGCTTGAGGCACAGCACTACTTCCGGTTTTTCTAGTGGTTTATTGGAGATAAGAGTCTCACGGACTTTCCTGCCTGGGCTGGCTTTGAACTGTGATCCTCAGATCTCAGCCTCCTGAGTAGCTA
>NW_012267338.1:562836-611205 GCF_000151885.1 Dipodomys ordii | reverse complement strand
GCTAAGGAATCGAACCCAGGGCCTCAAGCATGCAAGGCAAGCGCTCTACCACTGAGCCACCTTCCCAGCCCTGATCTAAGACTTTTAATCAAGTGGACAAACTAAGAAATGAGTGGCCAGAGCATTCACATCAACAATTTTTGTTAATTAATTTACTGTTATTATAAAGGTGATAATACAGAAGGATTACAATTACATGAGTCAGATAATGACACATTAACAATTTTTAAGCCAGACCAGGTAGGCAGGTATACTTCTAGTCCAGTTACTTGGGAGAGGAAGGTAAGAGAATTCTGTGAGCCTACAAGTGCCAGATCAGCCTAAGCAAAATACCAGACTGTGTCTCAGAAACAAACAAGCTGTTTTTAAAACGTTTTTTGTTGTGTGTGTGGGTTAGATATTGTTTTGTTTATTGAGACAGAGTCTCTGTATAAGCCAGGTTAGCCTAGAGCTGGTAATCCTCCTTTCTCAGCCTCCCAAGTGCTGAGATTATAGACATACACCACTGGGCCATCTTACTGTATCTTAAACAATTTTTGTACTTTAAATTAATAACATTTAAATTTATCCCTTTTGGGGGAAAACTATTGGCTTTCATATTTCATATGAAATTTGGGCTTCAGACTGACCTAATTTCTTCCTAAGCCTTTGGAATTATCTACTAATATGCTGATCCATTTTCAGATGCTTGAAATATGTATTTGCTTTTGCACTAAAAAAGATGACAGGCTCTCATCCCCTGTGGCAGTTTTATTTTCATCTCATAAAGAATGGAGAAATGTGATTCTAACCTTTTTTCTTCTGTTGCTGTCTTTCTACTAAACCTATGGGTCTCTCCCTTGCTTTTTATGGATGGTAAGTGTTTCTAAGAGGAGGATAGCACATTGGTTAGCTGAGATGACTTTGTTCTCATCTGGACAGCATCACATGATGAAGTTAAGGCATCTTGCCACGTGTCCTCAGGCACGCACACAGGCCCTTGTTTGTAACATATTTTGTGGTGGGCCATTTCCAATGTCAGCTGCTTCTAGAATTCTGGGTTTTGTTACTGATTTTTTTTTTTTTTCATTTTGGCCACATTATCAGTAGTCACCACAGACTCATACTATACAGCTCTCACTTCTAGTTCAATACTGAGTGATCCAGAGTGAGCTAGAATGCTACCCAGTGGAGGCCTGATATATTTGTCTGCATTAATTGCAACTCCATTAAATAATTAATTCTCCCACTTTTACTTTAATAAATTGACCAGATGGTATATGGAGTCTGTTGCTCATTTCTTCCTTTCATCCTTCTTCCTTTCTTCTCCTATATCCTTTATATGCCCCCAAATTGGAATAATCCATTAACCAAATAAGTATTTATATGAATCTTGCTTTGATTTTCAGTATCTCCAAAGGAAATGAGTTAATCTGGACTTGCTTAAAAAGTGTTTATGCACTCAGAGAATAAAAAGATAACTTAAAGCTAGAAATTGTATAGTTAAAATCTTTTCTTAGGATTGACACCAGAAAGCACTCCCAGGAAGGACTGAAGGTATGCATGGCTCAAGTGGCAGATGCCGTGCCTAACATGTGTGAGGCCCTAATTCAAACTCCAGCACTGCAAAAGAAAAGGTACTGACACTGTAGGAGGTAACACTGTTGCCATCTGCAGGCCATGCCTGTCTTTTCCATAATAAGAACTAGAGGAGAATAGATTGCATATTTTGATGAGAATTTGTATATTGTAGTTCTTTTCATTCTTGGTGTTTGTTTCTTGTTTCACGGATGTTAGGTCTTTCAATATAGACTCTCAATTGGGAAACATTTGCCTTTATTTTTCCCTTCTTTAGTGTGATCAGATGACTCTTGAATTCCCACCAAGTTTCTGTGTCAGTTTCTCTTGCCAGGTGCTGTCCCCTGCCAGTATCCGTCTGAATTCCACAGGAAGTGTCCAAAAGATGGTATCACCCCATTTCGTGTAGTTTTTAAACAAACATGACAGTATTTAGGGAAGAATATAGGTTCTCTTTACTTCCTCTTTTTTTCCTTTTCTTTTTAAGAACTTACCATATACTGAAATCATTGTTAAGCACAGTGATGGGTGAGACCTTTGTTTTGAGGATGTTTCTTTCTTATGTATGATATATTTTATGACATAGAATGTGAACATTAGACTCCAACACAACACTTAATTTAGTTCCAGTATAGCAGACAATGAAATAACTGAATAGACAAAATTACCTCTGAAATTCTATGAAGGGACATTTAAGTTTTGGTATCTGTTGCCAAATTAAGTGTTGTAGTCTAAAGCACCATCTCATACTAAGGCCCATCTTGCCAGTTTTCTATCTATGGTTGGTCTACATTGAGTTCCAGATGTTCTTCAAATTGAATTTGTTTTAATGAAAAATACCTTTCTGTGTATGTCTATGGTGCTGGGGATAGATTCTGGGGTCTCATGCCTTAGGCAAATACTCTACTATTGAGTTCTATCCCCAGCCTTTTGTTTTCTAAGACAGGGCTTTATGTAGCTCATACCAGTCTTGAATTCCATGTAGCTGGAGTTTTCCTTGAACCATCCTCTTACCTTCCTCTCTTTAATGCCTAGATTACATGTGTATACCAACATACCCCGTGAAAAATACCCATTTTAAACATTAGACACAGACACTTTTGGCAAGATTTGTATACACAAGATCCAACTGGGGCCAGGTGCCAGTGGCTCATACCTGTAATCCTAGCTACTCAGGAGGCTGAGATCTGTGGATCATGGTTCAAAGCTAGCCTAGGCAGGAACGTACATGAGACGCTTATCTCCAATTAGTCATCAGGAAATCAAAAGTGGCACAGTGGCTCAAGTGGTAGAGTGCTAGCCTTGAGCTGAAGAGCTGAGGGACAGCATCCAGGCCCAAAGTTCAAGCCCCATGATCGACCCCAAAAAAAGATGTAACTGAGAATTGAGGCCAACAAGATGAAACTAGCAGCAAGGTTATTCCTGAGGATTTGCTTATTAATTAGTTTGTAGGTAGTGTCACTGGTACCATGTAAGTTATATTTATTTCTGTACATGAGTAGGATTGGGTTCACATTAGGACAACAAGCACATGATTCAGTTGAGTGAACTGCACTGGAAACATAGTAGAAGACATTATTCTTGAGAAGCTTGAAGTCTAATTAGGGAGTCAAGACACGAATAAAGAGAAAAAATCTTGAAGAACTGAGACAGACATGGCAACATAATTCTAATTTTAAATGTGCTGGAGTTCTAAGTAACATAGTTGAAAGTCTCATCTGAAATCTTTGAACTTTTATGGGATTTCTTTTTTTAATAGACTTAAGGAAATGGAAAACTAATCTACAGAGCCACTGATCCATGACTGTTTTGTGAAAAGCATCCAGGGAAGGGTAACGTAACAGTCCAAAGAGCCATGTTTTCAGTGAGAATAAAAACATATCACCAAAGCTTGTAGGCAGCCATGCATCAGAAGCTCACATCTGTAATCCTAGCTACTCAAGAGGCTGAATCTGACGATCACAGTTAAAGCCAGCCTGGGCAGGAAAGTCTTTGAAACTATCTCCAGTTAACCACCAAAAAAAGTCAGAAGTGGAGCTGTAGCTCAAGTGGTAAAATGCTAGCCTTCAGCAAAAAGGCTAAGCAACAGCACCTAGGCCCCAAGTTCAATTCCCACTATGGCACACACATACACCAAAACCTATGTAGAGTATTAATGTAACTTAAATAGTAAGATTTTTGTTTGGGTTGGGTTTTTTAATATTATTATTATAATTTGCTTCTCCTCAAAAAACATGAGATAGAAAACTCTGATGGAATTCAGGGTTGTATTATCCATCTTAATGACCACAATTGGTCTATCTACGGTGATGAGAAGATAAGTGATCTTAGCCCTCAATAACTTTCCTCTAAAGACTTACAAAATCAGTTCTGTAAATTCTTTGTAGTTTTGTTATGGCTTATAACTTTAGCAAAAGGTACTCTGGAGTTGAAGCTTGTAGCTCAATGGGAGGATATATGCTTAGCATGCATGAGTCATTGGCTTCCTGTTATCCCTCTCAGCTGTTTTTCTTTTCTTTTTTTTTTGGGTCCAGTCGTGGGGCCTGAACTCTGGGCCTGGGCGCTGTCCCTCAGCTCTTCAGCTCAAGGCTAGTGCTCTACCACTTGAGCCACGGCTCCATTTCTGGCTTTTTTCTTTTTTCTTATGTGGTGCTGAGGAATCGAACCCGAACCCAGGGCCTCAGACATGCAAGGCAAGTGCTCTACTGCTGAGCCACCATCCCAGCCCCAGCTATTTTTCTTTATAAGCCTTTATTCTCAAACTCAAACTATGGAGCTTTTCAGAAATTTAGGACTGTAAGAAGATAGTTTGCATTCTCTCATTTCAAGTTAGCTATGTTTTTTTCTTTCTTATTATTCTTTATATCTGGCCTATATGGTTAAAATGCTGGGCTGGAGGCACGGCTCAATTGATAAAGCAGCCACCAACCAATGGTGAAAAACTGAGTTCAAACATCAGTACTGTGCAAAAAAAAAAAGTAAAAACTTAAAGAACATTCTAAAAAGTATTAAATTTTTCCCCTAAACTATTTCATTACACTTTCAAGGTTGTATCTTTTTTTCCAAATGTTTTTAAAAGCAATTAGTGCAGTTGGTTTGAATAAAGACAAAACAGAAAGCAAAACTCCTTCCCCTTGATGTAACTGCATAAACTTTTGTTTCTAGAGAGTCTTAACCAATGAATCAACACTCGGAAGCTATTGTAATTTGTTCAGCATCCCACAATAAGGGGTAAAATGAGAATCACTGGAGAGAACTCAAAGCAAGCCAATTGCTTCATTGGAAGTTGGTAATATTTAAAGTCTAATCTGAAATAAAGGTGTTGATCCTTAGGTGAAACTGACTACTCAGACAGTATATATAGATCTGGATGAGGAGACAGAAACTTCACCATCAAGCAGGATGATGTTAAGTGTGAAAAATAAGCTCTTCTGAACTCTGTGTCATACTATGATAACACATGATGTGCAGGTCTCAAGGGAACATGTGAGATGTCAATTTCTATGAAAACAATTTTAAGGCAAAATTTTATTCACAGACCAGATATTCCTCATCAGTCTTCTCATTTCCCATAAAACAGCTCAATATGAAAGGCAATTATTTTTATTTTTTATTGTCAGTTGTGGGATTTAAACTCTGGGCCTGGGCACTGTCCCTTAGCTCTACAGCTCAAGGCTAGCTCTTTACCACTTGAGTGGTTTATTGGAGCTAAGAATCTCAAGGACTTTCCTTCTCCTGGCTGACTTTGAACCGTGATCCTCAGATTGCAGACTCCTGAGTAGCTAGGATTACAAGCATGAGCCACCAGCGCCCAGCTAATTTTTTAATTTTTTTTTTTCCTGGTCATGAGGCTTGGGGCCCACTGCTTGAGCCACAGCGCCACTTCCAGTTTTCTAGTGGTTTTATTGGAGATAAGAGTCTCACGGACTTTCCTGCCCAGGCTGGCTTTGAACAGTGATCCTCAGATCTCAGCCTCCTGAGTAGCTAGGATGACAGGCATGAGCCACCGGAGCCCAGTTAAATTTAAATTTTTTATTATTCTGTTTTGTTAAGAGTATAAGCCTGTAACTGGCATATCTAACTTGTTGTTTGGCACCATACTGGGTCCCAGAGAAGAGCCAGCTTTATGAATAACTCTTCTTCAAAGGACTGATGATTGTGTAATTTGTTTTCTTTCATTCTTTTTCTAGCCAAGGACCTTTGTCATCCATCAGAGCAGTGATCAAAAGATGTAAGTTTGTTTTGTTCTCCTCTGTTTTTTCTCTGTTGTAATTTTAGATGGTGACTTAGATTTTTAGCAAGCAATTGTATTTGTTGACTCTATGAATAACTTCACATTTGCACCTTATCCTAACCTGAAGTAATAAAGCAGCTCAGACAAACAGCTAGTTTTTCAGTGTCCATTTGTTGATAAGCCAGTTGTTCAGAGTCACATCTTTTTCTTATATAATGACACTTTTAAAACAAAATTTGCTATGGAATTAGTTCTGTGATCAGATATAATCTTATATAGCCATTTTCTACAATTAGGAACATCTGGTAAGCTTAAAAAATAGTAAGCCCTCTTCTTTTCTTTCATGAGCTCTATTCACAATATTTTATAAGCTAAATAAATGCCTATGAAAATAGGCTCATATGGATATAGGTTCTTTGTACTTTGTGCCTTTACCTCCTGGTGTAAGTGTTTGGTTTGGTTTGGTTTGGTTTTTCCTTTTTCTTTTTGTGTTGGTACTGAGGCTTGAGCTCCAGTCCTCGCGTCTCAAGTTTTTACACAGCTTTTTTACTTACAGCTGGCACTCTACCAGATGAGCGAGCCATGCCTCCATTTCTGGCTTCTCCCTCATTATTTGAAGATAAAAGTCTCCAAAATTTGTCTTTCCAGACTGGCTTTGGTTCTCAGATCTCAGCCTCCTGAACAGTTAGGATTGTATGTGTGAGCCACCAGTGCCCAATGACTTCATTTATTTTACTTTATTTTATTTTATTTGAGTTGTGGGGCTTGAACTCAGGGCCTGGGCACTGTCCCTGAGCTTTTTCCCCTCAAGAACAGTGCTCTACCACTTCTGGTTTTCTGGTGGTTAACTGGAAGTAAGAATCTCACAGACTTTCCTGCCCAAGCTGGCTTTGAACCACAATTTCAGCCTCAGATCTCAACCTTCTGAGTAGCTAGGCATGAGCCACTGGCACCAGACTTCATTACTTTTTCAAAGCAAGGATCTGCAACTGGGTGCATTTCAAATTCTTACATCGTTCTAGTTCCAACCAGAATCATGACTAAAATTAATTGCTGTATTCCCTAAGAATTTTGCTATAGTTTTTTTGTTTTGTTTACAAATCTTAATTAGATAAATCTAAAATTTCATATTCTTCATTCACTGATTCTGTGTGTGTGTTTGTGTGTGTGTGTGTGTGTGTGTGTGTGTGTGTTTGTGTGTGTGTGTGTGTGAGTGTGATAATAGGGTTTGAATTCAAGACCATCAGCCAGACTATCAGCCCAATTTTAATTGGTTATTTTTAAGATAGGTTCTTGATTCCTGCCTTGGTGCACATCTGGACTGAAATCCACCTATCTTAGGCTTCCTGTAGAAGCTGGGATGAGAAGTACATGCTACCATACCTGCATCCCGTCTTTTAAGATGGAATCTGCCTAAGTTGTCTTGGAAGCATGATCTTCCCAGTCTTGGCCTCTCATGTAACTTAAGATGGAGGCGGGTGCCACTGTACCCAGCTTTAAAAAATGTAGCAAATACTGATTATATATACCAGAAGTCAGGAATTCTGTCATGTGCTTATAAAATAGCACTCTCTTCACAGTCACTCTCTACTGAAGTAGTAAGTTGATTTTGCCAAGATGGTTTTCAGATTTTTTTTTCTTTGCACCAGAGGCAGATTTTTGGACTCTGATTGTATGTGTGAGTGATCCAGTCTATACAGATATTGTTGTAGCCATGTATTTCTTTGCCCTCTGAGTCTGTGGTTCATCAACTTCTCTTTTCTAAGAATGCAGAGTGGGGAAAAACAGTGTCAGCAAGACAGTCCTGCTCCTAATGTCCTTGTAGAGAGAGGCAGTGGGGTTCACTCTTTCTTCTCCCTTTCCCCTTCTATAACCCCTTCTTTTTCTCCTTTAGCACTCATGAATAGTACACGACAAAATGACCCGTGGAAGAGGTATGTTTGTGACAATACCATGAAGCCAATAACTAACATAAAGCTGGTCCCAGCTTTAGTAATTGATGTAATGTGATTTGTAGCATATTACCACATCCTATTGGGTGAGCCTCGGACTTAATGAAGACCTTCCTACCAATCAGTTGCCACATGCATGGCACTATCCTCTGTCCTTCTTATATTCCAGTAGATGAAATGTACCTCATTTAGGTGTAGCTCTTGGTAAGAAGGTAACATTCAGTCAAACCAGTTGATGCTAGGGAATAAGAACATCTTCTGTGCCAAGATCCACGGGTCAAAGGTTTGCTTTGCTAGCTCAGAATAGGCTAGATGGCACAGCTCCATCCCACCCCAAATTTCATTCCCACCTTTTATTCCTACCTTCAGCTCTACCTCATTCAGCTATGGCAGCCTCCTTGTTCATGGAGAGGCTGAAAAATAGAAGAAAGAAAATATCCATGCTTCCAGTCTTTTCAACTCAGAAACACTGAAAAAATAGAATAATGAAGTGAAGAAAGCAACGGGTGAAACAATTTATAACTGAAACCAGTTCTCTCTTTGCACAAATCTTTATAGTATAATATGTGAATATTTTTCCCTCCTGAAAGGCCTCTTTAGAATGAGGTATTGAAAAAGAGAGACAGAGAGCAAATCCAGGTGCTCCAGTGTCTCATGCCTATAATCCCTAGCTGGTTGGGAAACAGATTGGGAAGATCACAGTTTGAGGGTAGCCAGGGTACTGTTATGCCGCCCTATCATCCTAGCTATGACAGAAAGCCTAAAATAGGAAGATTGCACTCCAAGGAACACAGGGGCAGGAAGAAAGAACCTATCTAAAATATTACCAGGGTACAACAGAAAGCTGGAGGCTTAGTTCAGCGGTCATGTACCTGCCTAGAACAAGTAGAAAGCCTGAGTTCACACCTCAGTACTGTCAGAAGGATAAAGACAACTTTCTATATTACAAAATGATCCAATATATGACATATGTTCCATCTTGTATGATTAAGTCTTGATTTGCTTTATAAAGGAAAATTTAGGGGAGGAAATTAAACTATTTAGCTCTCTGAGATTGAGACTTTAGGGCCAAATCACTACTTAATATATAACAATGCCTTAAAATACATTTAAGTAATTTGAACACCTTTTACATTTATTATTTTAATTATTAAGATTACTTAAAGATTATAAAATCAGGAGAATGATGGAAGGAGTGACGCTGATCAAGATGCATTATACACATAAGTTGACATGCTGAATTGAAACCCCTTCATGCAACTATTTAAAGATAATAATAAAGTATAATATGATAAAATGAAAAGATTATAAAACTCCAGACAAGTTAGACATAGCTTAGGGTATTTTTCTTCCAATTATTATTTTTTGTCATTATCCTAATGTTCCCATCATACAATCTCTATTTAATAGTGTAATGTACTTAATAGCTATCTTCTTTTCTCTGTTCATTTCTCAAACTATTTTCAGAACTACAGAACGTGCTTTGGGGAGTTTCTGAAATCTGTGTTTTCTTATGCAATTTTAACACATAATTATAATTTGTGCCATATAAAAAGTTTTGAGTTATTTTTCTGATGAGAGATGTTAAAATTCATATATTCCATGATGTTTAGTATAAGTTAACTTTTGTTTATTCTTTCTTCTATAGCTTCTCGAACTTCTATTCAGAGTGAACTTCATCGAGATAGAAGGTATGGTTTTATTTATAATAGAGGGAACATATATATATGCTGCTAATTTTATTGAGATAAAAGTGTGTCCGCTGGGAAGGTGGCTCAGTGGTAGAGTGCTTGCCTTGCATGCATGAGGCCCTGGGTTCAATTCCTCAGCATCACATAAGCAGAAAAAGCCAGAAGTGGTTCTGTGGCTCAAGTAGTAGAGCATTAGCCTTGAGCTGAAGAGCTAAGGGACAGTGCCAAGGCCCAGAGTTTAGGCCCATGACCGACCAAAAAAAAAGTGTGTCATCAGTTAGCAAGTTAAATATTTCTCTTTCACAAGAAGTACTTACCTTCATCCTGCTTCATCAATACATTTCCTGCATTAATCTGTAAGTTTAAGGAGAAATATTTTGCTTGAGAGAAACAAGATAGCCCTGAAAGGTGATCTTTTGAGTAATTATTTGTTGAACTCAATTTTTTAAAGTGCTTATTAAACAACTGCTACAGATAAAGCATTTTAACTGCCTCTCAGAAATGCTTTGTACCTCAGAGTCCCTTAATAAATGTAGCCTAGATAAGTAGATGATGACAGTATAGAAAATTGATCAGAAGAAAAAGAAAATGGAAAAGAGACAGCAGGCTAGGTAGGTGGCTGAATTGATGAATGGTGGATAGTTGATTGGGAAGAAGGAAGGAGGAGAGAGTAGCTTCATAGTAAATGAAAGGACTAATGGACACACAGATAGATGACGGATGGATAGATTCAGTATGTACTTTATATTAACAGAAAATTAAACCATTCCATTGACCAGTATATTTTCCCATCATTGGCCACACATTTGCTATATGCTAGACAGCACTGGAGCCCTGGAATAAAGAAACTATGGGCCTTAATTAATCTAGCAGAGTTCAATGTGCTCAGGCTCCATCTTCAGCTCTTTGGAAACAGCCATGGCAATGGGGAATGGCCACCGTTGGGTCCCTTAAAGCCTACCTGGTTGCACTAGTAGACCATCTAGGCCAGAAAACTTATTTCTATGACTGTGGTAGTTCCCACTGCCTTATTGTGTAGTGGGTATCTCCCTGATTCTTTGGACATTTTCTAATAGACAATAACTTGGTAATAACCTGCAAAAGCAAAAATCTCACTGGATCTTCTGTCCTTCAGGCGCCCGGAGATCACCATCGTGGCTGCAGAGCCTCTGAGGCCAGCCTCCTGGTTCCCAGGAGCCACACCCCCAGGACTGGGGTTCCCACCTACTCCCGCATCAGGCCCTTGGAGACCAAATGAGCTAGTTCCTGCAGAGGTAAGGAAATGCCTCATCCTTGCCTGTACAAAGGGGTTTCAACTCAACCTGTCAATGTATGAGTACAATGTATCTTAAAGAGTTCATTTTATTTTTTTAATTAATTTCAAAGATTGAAAAAAAAATCAAACCTCTCAGCCTCTTGGCTATGGCCTCCAGAAGTCTAAAATTTTCATTCTTTATTTTGCAGCTCCCACCTTCATATGAGCAAGTCATAAAAGAAATCAACCAAGTTCAAGTTAATACTACAAACAATAACAATGCTGCTGCCACACCGAGGAGCACTAGCACTTCTGCCACTCAGACCGACTTCCCAGAAGAAATAGACAACAGTCTGCCTCAAAGTAATGCAAGGAATCTGACTTCCCTGATTCTGACCTAGATCTAGGGGAGTAATCAGGAGGCTCCTAGCCTTTCCCATCATTTGTGATTTGTGGATAATTTATGGAGCTCTGCTTCGTACTCATTATGATCACTGTGTGCCTGCTTCATTTGGAGTGTAGTGGTTATTATAATAGATCATTCCTAACAGCTGCAGTCCCACTCTCTTGGGCTTGTCCTATTTAATATCACAGAAACATCATCCGTCTAACTCATGGCACATGTTATTGTGGATTCCTTTTATTCCCATTGAGAAGGGTTTTATACTTAGCAACTTCAGTCTGATAGGATACGAAGATTGAACAATCTCCAGCCTAAGGAAAGAAGTTCACAAGCCACAATCACTGGTGTATGTCTGTGATCCCAGTTGTGAGAGAAGCATAAATAGCAAGATTGTGATCCAGTCCAGAGGGGGCAAAAAGAAAACAAAAATGAGACCCTATTTAACAGATAAAAGCATAAAGGGCCAGAAGCCTGGCACAAGTGGCAAAAGTGCCTTCCTAACAAGCACCGAGTCCTGACTTAAAACCCAAGTTAGGTTGGACAGTAATGGCTCATACCTGCAATCCTAGCTACTCAGGAAGCTGAAATCTGAAGATCATAATTCAAATCCAGCTTGGACAGAAAAGCCCAGAGGACTCCTATCTCCAGTTAACCACTGCAAAGCTGGAAGTGGTGGGGTTTAAGTGTAGATTATTAGCCTTGAGCAAAAATGGAAAGCAATTGCTTAAGGCCCTGAGTTCAAGCCCCAGTATAAGCACACACACACAAAAAGTACATCTTAGCCTGGTGCTGGTGACTCATGCCTGTAATCCTAGCTACTCAGGAGGCTGAGAGCTGAGGATTTAGGTTCAAAGCCAGCCCGGGCAGGAAAGTTGGTGAGACTCTTATCTCCAATTAACCACCAGAAAACTGGAAGTGGCGCTGTGGCTCAAGTAGTAGATTGCTAGCCTTGAGCTGAAGAGCTGAGGGACAGCACCCAGGCCCAGAGTTCAAGCTCTACAACTGACCCACCCTCAAAGTGCATTCAATCTTTTTCATTAAAAAAAAATTGTAGAAAGGGGTGAAAAAAATATTTAATTGGAAAAAAGTAGCTCCAAAAATAAAAATAGCTGGGGTCAGGGGGTAGTAGGTGGCTCAACTCCTTGGGAAGCAAAAACTGGGAGGAATGAGGATCAAGGCCAGCCCAGACACAAAGTTAGACCCCATCTAAACCAAAATCTGAGCAAGGTGATGCATACCTATTAACTTAGGTCTGTAAGAGTTGTTAATAGGATGATTACAGTCCAGGCTGGCCCAGACAAAAATTGGAGACCCTATCCAAAAAAATAACTAAAGCGTGGCTCAAGTGATAAATTGTTTCCAGCATGCATGAGACTCCAAATCCCAGTACTACTGTCCCCCGTAAAAATAAAGAAGTTGAACATGGGGGTCTGTACCTTTCACCTTAGCTACTCAAGGGGCAGAGATAGGAGGATCACAACCCCAAGTCAACCCTGGAAAAGTGATCTTAAGACTCTCCCAGAATAATAAAGAACTGGATGTGTGACTTAAGTGGTAGATTGCTTGCCTAGCAAGGGTTTGACCTGAGTTTGATCTCTTATACTTTGAAGGGAGGAAAGGAGAGAAAACAAAACTTTTTAAAGTATTCTATTAGTGTAACAGTAAGGGCTAAGTTGCTTTGTAAAAGAAAAGAAGATGTTGACATTTTGAAAATCAGATAGAAATGGTTTGTTTGATGTCTAATGAGAATCCAGAATTTGGTGGAGAAATTTAATATTTCCCCAGTGGTTTTTCCATCACTTTTTCCCAAGCAGGGAAATCCCAATCTCTTTGGAGCCTATGATTGTTTTTAAAAGATCCGTGTGTCTTCTGGAAGTCTCTCTATTCACTTCTAACACTGCCATTCCTTTTTGTTCCTTTGGATCTCCAGCACGACAGGCTTCACTGCAGCCTTCCCCAGCAGCCTTACCCGCTGATCTCCAGAGGAATACAGCCCCCCTTATAGTCTTTGATATTCCTGAAGAACAGAACTGTCCAGGAAACCCCAGTGCTACAAGATGTCCAGTGCCAAGGCCAAGATCAAAAAACAACCTCAGACCAGCAGCCAGAGAGACTAACATTAGAGAAAAAAATCACCAGAAAAACAGCTCAGTGGACCCCGAAGAGGCGTCATCCCCAGGCTGGTCCTCATCTCTGCTGGACAGAACCAACGACTTGGATAGTCAGGCAGTGATGTACACTATGAACCCAGAGCAAAGCCAAAATAGTATTGTTTCGAGAGTCAAAGCATTTGAGGGTCAAACCAATGTGGAAACCTCCCCGGCACTGCCTAAGAAACCAGAAATTACCCCTCGCACACTCCCCCCAAAGCCAGCCGTTTCCTCAGGAAAACCATGTGTGGCCCCCAAACCAGGTGCTGGCACAGCTCTGGGAGACTGGGACACTTGGACTGAAAACAGACTCAAAGTGACCTCCAGGCAAGGGCTCACTCCATACTTGCCACCACAGGAAGCAGGAAACATCCCTGTAACCAAACCTGAATTGCCAAAGAAACCAACTCCTGGCCTTATTCGAAGTGTTAATCATGAGATTTTGGGTGGGGGTCTCCCGGCTGAGAGTGCTGGTGTAGGGAAAAAAGTCCCAACTCCTGCCCCTCGGCCTTTGCTGCCGAAGAAATCAGTTTCCTCTGAAAACCCCACCTGCCCTTCAGTTCCTCCAAAACCCAGCCCTGTTCCTTCTGGACTCTTGGTGTCATCACAAGCCAAAGACTTCAGGTCACTGGGAGAAGGAGCCCTGGCTAATGCTCCAGCCCCAGCTCTGCCAAGCCGGCCCCTGGGGGACATAGACCTCATCAGCTTTGATGATGATGTTTTGCCCACCTCGTCTGGGAACCCAGCTGAAGAATGTGTTGGTTCAGAAATGGTTCTAGGTAAGTGGGGGAGAACTACACACATCAGAGGTATCTTGAGTCACACTTGTCTTAAGTGTGAAAGGGGTGTGTGTGTGTGTGTGTGTGTGTGTGAACAAAGAAATTAATAAACAGAGAAGACCAGATAGTGGTAGCTCACACCTGCAATTCTGCCTATTCAGAGGCTAAGATCTGAGGATTGCAGTTCAAAGCTAGCCCAGGCAAGAGAGTCCTTGAAACTCTCATCTCCAGTTAGCCACACATGCACACACAAAAGCTGGAAATGGAGCTGTGGCTCACATGGTAGAGTGTCATCCTTGAGCAAAAAAACTAAGGGACAATGCCCAGAAGTAAATAAAAATAAAACAAACATAGAGACAGCAATAGCATAAATGATTTTTTATTAAGCCGGACCAGTCTCCTACTTTATGCCTTCTAATTTTGTCTGAAAGCAACAATCTTAGGATGTCTGCTGTTGTGATAACTATCTTCTTCATTCTAGATAATGTGTTTATGCTACCATTTCTGAATTCAGTCCTGATTAACACTATCTAACCCCTTAATCAAGATGAGAATTTTCTTGATCATTTCTTCTTTGCCCTACATCCTCCCCCCTATATTTTCCATACTTTTTCAGTTCTTTTTAGGATTTACTTTTCTGTAAATAGATGTATGTCTTGTTTCCATAATTTTATTCAAAAAGTAGCACTATTGTGTATAGCTATTTTCAAGTCATTATTTCCTATCCTTGTGGCAGTTATGGTTTTATTTGCTTTAACTTTTTCATTTGTTGATAATAATATTTATATTTTGCAAGTTTCGAGACCAAATCTTTTGTTATGTTAATAAGTTGGCTATAAATATTGAGGAGAAAGGAGAGATGCTGGAATTCAATGATTACTATTACTTTGCCTCAAAGTAACGGGACTGGGACCACGTACTCATCAGGCTGTGAGGCTAGTTTCTTTTACACTGACAGGTGTTCAGTTCTTACATTCAAAGGATGGAGGAAGGCTGGAAGGATGTGGCATTAGAATAAGGTAGCAGCTTCCCATAGATAGAAGCATGCCATAGTCTAGCTGGTGCAGGGCGGGGGGAGGGGTAGAGTGTGAGGGCGTAAGGAGGTGGGGGGAGGTGTTTGGCCAAGTGGAGACTTCCATAAGACCCAGAACCCCACCGCAGGTTGCAAGATTTTTTTTTTTTCCTGTAATCTTCATTGTAAGACTTTTCCTGCCACCTTCACTAGCATCTTCCCTTGGGAACACAAATTTTTATAAATAAAATTCAGCAGTTGTAAGCTGGCTCCCAAGATCAGAACAATTAAATTTCCAAGAGACAGAAAATATGATTTCTTTCCTCAGGCTCTTCCAGAAGTAAAGCTTATCTCTGATTTGCCAAACTAAGCTAATCTACTTGTCTTTGATAAGATTCCTTTTACGACTGTTTACTTCTTTAGGCCAAGTATGTAAACATATAAAGTTACAAATAGCAAGCATATTTATGAAATGTTTATAAAGCACATAACCTTGAAACTGGCTATGGCCTATAAAAAGACATAGCTCTTGTCCCCAAAGACTGGAAGAAAAAAACATCCAAATCTATTGCGGGTCCTGGGCCTTGAACTCAGGGACTGGGATAAGTTAATTAGAGATAAGAATTCTTGGGCTGGGAAGGTGGCTCAGTGGTAGAGCGCTTGCCTTGCATGCATGAGGCCCTGGGTTCGATTCCTCAGCACCACATAAGCAAAAAAAGAAAAAAGCCAGAAGTGGCGCTGTGGCTCAAGTGGTAGAGTGCTGGCCTTGAGCTGAAGAGCTAAGGGACAGCGCCCAGGCCCAGAGTTCAGGCCCCACAACCAGACTCAAAAAAAAAAAAAAATCTTAATTGGATGAAATAAGAATCTCATAGATGTTGCTACTGGGCCTGGCTTTGAATTTGATGCTCAGATGTCAGCCAGGTGGCAAGAATTACAGGTGAAACCACTAGTGTCCCACTCAGACATTCTTTGATACAGCAAATAACTGGTCCCAGTTTTTAAATGAAGAAAATAATGCTGAGGGAGATCAATGCATACCACCATAGAGCTAACAGTTTTATAAGCCTAGATTCAAATGTACCTTTTTATCCTAAATCAAGTTTATTTTTCACATTTACTATGCAGCATTTTCAGGACTCCTTAAACCAAGCAACACTTAAGAATGTCTTTGTTAATATTTTCTCTCCTTTTTTCCTGCCAATATTGGAGTTTAAGTTCAGGGCTTCATACCTGCTCAATTTACTTATTCTGCTGGCATTTTACCACTTGAGCTATACCTCCAGCCCAGCTTTTTGCTGATTATTTTGAAGATATAGTCTCTCAGACTTTTCTGCTAGTACCAGCTTTGAACTAAGATCCTCCACTTCTCAGCCTCTTGAGGAGCTAGAATTACAAGTGTGAGCCACTAGTACTAGTAGCTCCATTTTCTTGTTTCAATATTTTTCCTGTTGCAAGCCTCAGAGGAATGCAGGGATGGGTAAACCCAATAGCAGTAAACAGTTACAAAACAGAAACCATGCAGCACAAAGAAATACTACCCTTATTTAGAATCTATGGGATTGGTAACCTAGTTAATAAGTACTAAGAATTTATTCTGTACCATCAGACAGATAGATAATTATAGTCGTCTTCCAGAAGGAAGGTCCACAGTACATTCAGCATGAATACAGGGTGTGTTTCATCCCCAGCCTTAGTGTTTTCATTTCTCCTACTTCATTGCACAACATTTAATTAGTAGGGTAGTCTTCTAGCAAAATGTGTAATTGGTTTGACCTGCCTGCCTTTAGCCATTGCTCTTGAGTGTGGAGTTAACTGAACTGAGTATCTTCTTTGTACACCTGTACCCGTCCTGTGTATTTAACGCCTCCTTAACCATTCCATTACACAGATGGAGAAATATAGGCTTGCTGTTTAGTCTGTTAGGCTCTGCCACAATTACCTTGTAACTTGTGACTTGGGTCAATTTACTTAACCTGGCAGGGCCTAGGTTTGCTCATCTAACAGATGCCATAATAAGTCTCCACGTGGAGAGCACTGCAAGGACTGTCATTGTGCAGAAAACCTTCAGACTGAGACAAAGTGGTCACTTCCTAGAAATTTTTGTTGGTGGTGTGGTGGTGGTGGTCTTGGGGCTTGAACTCGGCTGAGCTCTTTTTGCTCAAGGGTAGACTCTGGCACTTTAAGCCACAGCTCCACTTTTGGTTTTCTGGTAATTAATTGGAAATAAGAGTCTCATGGATTTTCCAGCCCAGGCTGGCTTTGAACCATGAGCCTGAGATCCCAGCCTCCTGAGTAGTTAGAATTACAGGCGTGAGCCAATGCCTAGCTTCTAGTAATATCTGTTACTTCTCTACCTTCACATCCAATAAGTTATACACACTTGCTGGGTTTTGCCTACTGAATTTTTTTTGTTTATATATACTAATTGTTATTGTAAAGGTGATATACAGAGGGATTACAGTTATATAAGTAATGAGTACATTTCTTTTTTAACATTGTCATTCTTTCCCTCTTTCTCTCTCTCTCCCAATTTTTCCCTCCCGTCACCAGCCACAAGTTGTATAGTTCATTTTCAACATAGTGTCTAGTACCTCTGCTGCATTTGTTCACCCTCTGTCCCTCACCCTTTCCAAGCCTCCCATTAACCTCCCAGAGACAGATAAACTAACAAACAAGGCAAAAGGTAAAGAAAACAAAATATTAACAAAGAAAAAAGAAACAATGTTTGTTTCCATTTCTTGGAATTCATTTTGATAAATATTATTTTATATGGTCATATGCACATAGTTATTCAACCCTTGTGTTCCTCCTTTGGTCTCACTGTGAATGTCTAGAGGCCTGTATAATTTATCATGTCCCAGAATATTGTCTTTTACCATCTAGTGTGTTTACTTTTGCCTATTGAACTGTTGTTGTTTTGCAGTACTGAGATTTCAACTTAAGTCCTCCCTTTGGCTAGGCAGGCCCTCTACCACTTTAGCCACACCTCCACATCTATATGTTTTAGTTATTTTTTCAGGTAGGGCTTACATCTTTTGTCTGGACCAGCTTGGGACTACAATCCTATTATTTATATCTCCCCTGTAGCTGATATTACAAGCTCTTGCCACCATACCCAGCTCATTTGTTGAAACTGGATGTTGTTAATTTTTTATCCAGGCTGACCTTAAACCATGATCTTTCTGATCTCCGCCCTGAGATTCAAGACACAAGAGTACAGATGTGAGTCTCTGTACCTGGCCATGAATAGTTCTTGAATCTGCCTCTCATTTCCATCTCTCCTTGTTTTTTCCCACATTCAACCTTTATGCTCAGATTCCTGCAGCTGCCTCCTAAATAGAGCCCTCTGAAGTTCCTCCATATAGAGTTGGCTGCCCTAGAGATTTTTTCTAGTGCTCACACAGGTCCTGTGGCTTGCCTGCTTGTTGCTTTCCAAAGGCCTTCAGGATTTCAGGAGGGATTTTTATTTATTGATTTGGGGCTTTGTGACTCTGATGACATTTCCATGACATTGTCACTGTAAACAAAAGATCATGTTCTTTTTGTGAAAACTTTTGTCTGATATGGGCCAGATAGGATCAGCCAGAAACTGAGAGAGAAAAACACTGGAGAAAGGAAGCTCACAGATAACTTTCTCAATAATCTTTTCTCAACAATATAGGAAACCTTAACCAAAAATAGTATTCAGAAAAGTGCAGTTATGATATTCATCTCAAGGAATACAGCTTAGAAGGCTATGAAAACCTTGTGAGGGCTGGGAAAGTGGCTCAGTGGTAGAGTGCTTGCCTTGCATGCATGAGGTCCTGGGTTCGATTCCTCAGCACCACATAAGCAGAAAAAGCCAGAAGTGGTTCTGTGGCTCAAGTGGTAGAGTACTTGCCTTGAGCTGAAGAGCTGAGGGACAGTGCCCTGGGCCCAGAGTTTAGGCCCCAGGACCGGCAAAAAAAATGATGTGTGTGTGTATTTTATATATATAGATATAAACCTATATATATACATATATAGATACATAATTTTAAGGGAAAACTCAGAAAACAGGCAATTTAACATTGGATTCATTTCTTGGCCAGAATGCTTTGCAGAAGTATCAGTGATTCTGCTTCACAAGTTTACAATCTTAGCCACTTGTCATAAAAGGCTCTGCTGTCAGCCCCATCGCACAGATCAGAACAGTAGTTTAGCAGCCAGTTGCTGCTAGTAACACAACTCAAGAGGGGGAGAAATGACAGAGAAGCTTGTGTGGGCTGGGGAAACTAATTAGGATAACAAAGCCTATTATCAGAGGCAGGTGATGGGGGGGGGGACTACTTTATCATCAGTGATTTTCTCAATCCAATAATGAAACCAAGTCGCAACAGATCCAGACTATCTGGTGTTGGTGTGAGGGACTGGAAGGAGGTGTAACTGAACCAAAGTAGAGGAAAATGGCACACTTGACTTTCCATAGATTTGGGCTGGCAATTCTTGTGATGTCCTATCACTTTTGTAGTAGCAACAGCAAGCAGTCATAGATGGCTTGCATGCAAAGATTTAAGGAGTGAGTGTGAGAAATGCTGTAGTATGCATAAGGTCTTAGTCCCATGCTAAAACTGCCAAAAAAAAAAAAAATAGGCAAGGTTAATTCTGGGCAGAGAGGAAGAAACCCGCACTACCATTGAGATGAAAACCAGGCATCTGCCTCCCCCTCCTCACAAGAGCTCGGCCAGGGACATGGTGCAGACTGAGGGATGGATGCCAGGCTTGCTGACTGCACACAGCTGGGGTACATCACGCAGTATATCATTGTTGCCAGACAGTCTGCAGGAGCAGCATGGAAGATCTCCTTGCCTCTCTGGGTGGAGAAAGGAGGGGTTTTTAACAGAGACTGTTTAGTAGGATAACTACACATGATCTTAGTGCCAGTTAAAGAATAACTAATAGTATTAAACATGAAAGAGAAGCTGTATGCTGATGGCTCACTTCTGTAGTCCTAGCTATGAGGATCACCGTTCAAAGCCAGCCCCGGCAGGAAAATCTGTGAGACTCTTATCTCTAGTTAACCACCAGAAAGCCAGAAGTAGAGCTGTGGCTCAAAGTAGTAGAGCACTAACCTTGAACAAAGAGGCTTAAGGACAGTATCTAGGCCCCGCGTTCAAGCCCAATGACTGATAGAGGTGGGGGAGTTGGGAGAGAGAGGCCATTGTCAGGGATGATGGTGGTTACCTGAGAGGGAAAGAAGGAGTAAGGACTTTTGATTTTTAGCTTAATTCCTACATCCCACAAGAGCCAGTCAGCTGAAGGTGCCTCTAGAACTGCACCTGGTCACAGGTAGAAGGTATATCCTGTTCACGTGAAGGACATGTGAAGGTTAGAGTAGTATCTTACCAACCTCTAGTGCATGGAACCGGTGGAATTAGATACTACCCCATCCGTCTCATGTGGAACAAAGGCAGTGTTCTGGGCTACATAGAGTATCTTTCACAAAGCGTTTTATTTTTTTCTTCTGGCTAATCTACTTATTTTTAGGTTTCTTTAGTCATTTTCCAAACCACTGAAACCACTGAGAAAAACATTTAAAGAGACTTTGAATTAAAAAATAGTAATTGTATAGTCATGCTTTTGTTTAAAACACTTTTCCTAGATGCATAGATAGCTACATAGATACATAGATACTGTGCATTTAAAATAAATCAGTTAGGATGGAAAAAGGCCAAGACATATATTCTTGCCCCCAAATTATTAAATATTGGAAGGAAGATGCCTTATTTTATGTCTGGAGTAACACGTGTACCACTCTCCTTTTACTGAAGAGCAGTCTTAATAAATTAATTACCCAGTCAGAGATTTGTGAACCCCTTCCCTGTGCCAGCTGGCACTGAAGGATGAGGGACTTTGGTGAACCCATGAGCAGGCTCAGAGAAGAATCCTTATTTCCTGGGACACAGGATATGGGCATGGGGGGGGCAGGGGAGAGGGCATGGGCCCTCTTGAGCCCACTTGAGCCACAGCACCACTTCCGGCTTTTTTCTTTTTGCTTATGTGGTGCTGAGGAATCGAACCCAGGGCCTCAGGCTTGCAAGGCAAGCGCTCTACCACTGAGCCACCTTCCCAGCCCCAACCCCTCATTTTCATAAGACACTTATTAAATGATTAGACTCCCCTGAAATGCAGCATCTCTATTCAGGATTGTCCTGGATCTCTCATCAGAGGAAGAAAAGTGACATGAATTATTTACAGAGCACTAAATTATTTCCTTTTTATGAGTTCCAACTTTGTTTTGGTCTCTGCAAACTGAGATTTTGTTTATCCCTGAATAGCTTTCCCTGGGGCATGAAAAATAGAACTCTTAAATTATGAATGAGGTTTTTTTGTTTGAGTCCTTGTTAACTAAAACATGTAAAATAAACTATGTTTTTCATTAGATCCCTTTCAGCTCCCCACAAAAGCAGAAGCAACAAAAGAAAGGTCAGTTCAACCAGCAACCACCAGGAAGCCCACTGTCATTCGGATCCCCGCTAAACCAGGAAAATGTAAGCACTCTGCTATCTTTATTTGCTTGTACAAGAGCCTGAGAGAGAAATACTTATTTACCAATGTAACTGACACTTATTATTCATAGTCATGGACATTTAGAAGGAATTGTTTTCTCACAATTGCATTTCATGTTTCTTTAAGGTTGTTTAAAGCAGAAAGAGATTGGATCTCTGGACAGTCTTAATATTCATGTTATCACCTCTGTAAAGATAGGGAAGTAAGGGGCTGGGAAGGTGGCTCAGTGGTAGAGTGCTTGCCTTGCATGCTTGAGGCCCTGGGTTCGATTCCTCAGCACCACATAAGCAAAAAGGAAAAAGCCGGAGTGGCGCTGTGGCTCAAGTGGTAGGGTGCTAGCCTTGAGCTGAAGAGCTGAGGGACAGCGCCAGGTCCAGAGTTCAGGCCCCATGACTGGACCCCCCCCCAAAAAAAAAGATAGGGAAGTAACTTAAATGAATAGCACAGTTATCAATGTCTATCAGAAAAATACTATTCCTATCAGCATTATTAAATATGTTTGGGTATAGATTATGTAAAAACCTGTACCCAAGCTGGACATGAGTGGTTCATGCCTATAATGCTAGTTACTCAGGAGGCTGAGATCTGAGGGTTGTGGTTCAAAGCCAGTCCAGCCAGGAAAGTCTATGAGACTCATCTCCAGTTAGCTACCATAAAAGCCAGAAGTGGAGCTATGGATCAAGTGGTAGAGAACCAGCCTTGAACCAAAAAGCTCAGGATCAGTGCCCACGCCCTAAGTTCAAGCTCTAGAATTGGGGTGAGTGTGCATGTGCACACACATACACACACACAAAATCCATGTACCCAAAAGGTCTAAAAACAGATGATACCTTTTGGGCATGTGTGTGTGCCAGTGCTAAGGCTTAACCTCAGAGCCCAATAGGATTACAAGTTTGAGACACTGGCACCCAGCTATAGCAATACTTGCTTTTTATTATGATGCTATTGCTAAATAATTTTTTTAATCACAGTAATATTTATTTGAGTGTGTGTACTGGTATTGGGGCTTGAACTTTGGTCCTGAGTGCTAGCTCTGAGATTTTCTTGCTCTACCACTTGAACTGCAGCTTCACTTCCATGTTTTTTTGGTGGTTAATTGGAGATAAGTTTCTTGGACTTTTCTGTCCAGGCTGGCTTTGAACCACAATCCTCAGATTTGAGCCTGGGTAGCTAAGATTACAGGTGTGAGCATTCAGTGCCCAGCATTTTCCTCCCTTTGAAAATATTTCCTAGACCCCATCTTACAGACTCGAGTTCATTGGGACAATTTTTATTAATATATATAATTTATTATTAATTATTATTTTATTGTTATATATGTATATGTTTATTTATATAAATAAAATGTATAAGATCAGAAATGTACATTAATTTTTCAATTCGTATTGCTGGGTGGAAAGAATTTATACCTTTAAAATAGATGCCTGCTGCTGGTGGCTCATGCCTATAATCCTAGCTACTCAGGAGACTGAGATTTGAGGATCATGGTTCAAAACCAGCCCGTCAGGAAAGTCTCATGAAGCTCTTACCTCCAGTAAACCACCCAGAAAGCTGGAAGTGGCACTGTGGCTCAAGCCTTGAGCTGAATTGCTGAGGGGACTGCACCCAGGCCCAAAGTTCAAGCCCCATGACCAAAAAAAATAAAATAAAATAAAATAAAATGTATGAGGTGTATATTTGAGCCACTGGCTTTTAAAGAAAAGCTCATCTTCAATATTTAACTTCATTTCTCTGTTGTTGTTTATCCTATTACTCTACTTGTTACAGGAGATGTTACATAAGTAGTCGGAAGAGAAATGTCATTTGTCCCACATAAACACACTGGAGCCTCTTACATCATGAACTCCTACTTTTGTTTTCCTTTTGAAATTCTCTTTCTCCCTAGCTTCTGCTTGGTTATACCTTGGCCATTTATTTAAGGTACACATACCATCTTCCAAAACAATTGGTGATCCCAAGGAATAAAAGAATAAAAAGGAGGGGCTGGAAGGTGGCTCAGTGGTAGAGCGCTTGCCTTGCATGCATGAGGTCCTGGGTTCGATTCCCCAGCACCACCTAAGCAAAAAGAAAAAATCCAGAAGTGGCCTGTGGCTCAAGTGGTAGAGTGCTAGCCTTGAGCTGAAGAGCTAAGAGACAGTGCCCAGGCCCAGAGTTCAGGCCCCACAACCGGACCCAAAAAAAAAAAAAAAAAAGAATTAAAATGAAATGTTTCCTGTCAGTGGCTATTACAGGGCATACATAAATCATCCCCTATTCTAGGTTTTCCATGTGACATGAAGGCAGAGCATTCACTTACGAAGTGCTGTGTGTATCTGCCTCCTTCCAGTGCTCCAGCGACCAGTGTAGGAGAAAGCTTTGTCCTTCTCAGCATCTGACAGTCAGCCTCTCCTCGCCAGGTGTTCTTGTTCCCTGGTGTCAATTATCTGACCCTCATTATATCTAGTCATCTTTGTTTTCTTCCATTAAAGTAAGATAGAAGGACACTGTTGCTGAGAAATGGATGCAGTTTGTATGTAAAAGTATCATTTGTTTAATTGAGGTTAATTATGTTCATTAATCTAAACTAATGATTTAGAAAACCTAATTTGGACCAGAAAGGGTTAGGTATACAACCTACTATTAGGATGAGCACCGACTTTCAGGTTCTAAAGAAGAAAAAAAAATAGACAATTACTAACAGTTTCTTCATTATAAAGTATGCAGGATATTGTCTGGAATGCCACTGTCTAGAACTTTCTATGAAGATGATAATGTCCCATATTTGTGCTGGCCATAAGAAGCCTCTGTATTCAAGGTGCTGCTGCATACAGGAAATGTGGGTGGTGCAAGTGATAGATTGAAATGTTAATTTTCTTTCATTTTAATTAATTGAGGTTTAAGGATAAATTGCCACATGTGATTATTATTAGCTAGTAGACTATAGACAAAAGTAGGACTAGATTTTGGTTGGAGAAATGTTACAAATAAAGTGCCTGAGTTAAGTATCTGGTACATATAAGGCTCTTAACATGCTATTTAATTACTTAGTATTATTTTCACTCTATAAAACATACAGTAGCCCACACCGGTGGCCCATGACTATAATCCTAGTTACGCAGGAGAATAAAATCTGTGCTTTGTGGTTTGAAGCCAGCCGTAGCAGAAAAGTCCATGAGACTCTTACCTCCAATTAACTACCAAAAGGGCCTGAAGTAGATCTGTGGCTCAAGTGGTAGGTGCTTGAGCAAAAAAGCTGTGTTCAAGCCCCAGGACTGGTGCATGCGCACATGAGCATGTGCACACACACACACACACACACACACACACACACACAAAATCATCCAATAAAATGAACTGATGTTGATTAATATCTCAGATTTCTGAAGTTTTTGAGAGCTCTTTGGCATTTGCTTAAGTATCTGTTCTGCCAGGAATTCTGTGTGACCACCATTTTCCTTTAGAGCCAAACTACATCATTCACTTTGAAATGCCAGACGAGACATTACTAATGAATCGCTGCTACTTTTTCCAGGTTTACTTGAGGAACCACAAACTCCACCTCCACTCCCTGCTGAAAAGCCTATTGGAAACACATACAGTACAGTGTCTGCAAAATTCAGTAATGCTGACAGAAGTAGAAATTCGGTAAGTTATCATTACAGGTTGTGTTAGGTGGGAGACAGAACCATGTACTAAATTTAAACATTCAGCTGATGTCTACATTATTTAAAAAAGGAAATTTGAAAAATAAACTTACACTAGAAACCAGTTGCTACTGGGCATGATGGCCTTGCTGTAATCTCAATACTTAGGAAGCTGAGGTAGGAAGATCTCAAGTTCCAGACCAGCCTGGACCACGTAGTGAGATATGTGTCAAAAAAAAGAAAAATTGCTAGCCCTCATGTACATCTCCAGTTAACCACTAGAAAACCGGAAGTGGCTCTATGGCTCAAGAGGTAGAGTGATAGCCTTGAGCTGAAGAGCTGAGGGACAGTGCCCAGGCCCAGAGTTCAAGCCCCACGACCAAAAGAAAAGAGGAAAAGAAAAGTGAGAGTAATTCATTATGTTTTGCCATAAAATAAGGGCATATTTTAAAGGTACCAATAATGAAGTTATTAAAAAAGAAATCTTGAGGCCTGGGAGCGTGGCTCAAATGGTATTACACCTGCCTAGCAAGGGTAAGGCCCTGAGTGTAAACTATAGTAAACACCAAGGAAAACAAAACTTTTTATATTTATTGAAGTAGATTTAGTCAGATTGTCACCTTTTATTGAAACTAGCCAAATAGTAATATGATTTTTAAGATAATTACCCTAAGAATTTTTCAATCTCAATTTTTTCTTCTGGACCAGTACTGGGGCTTGAACTCAGTTAAGATCTTGGGCACTATCCCTTAGCTTTTTTTGCTTAAGACTAGTACTCTATCATTTGAGCCACAGGTCTATTCTGGCTTTTTGGTAGTTAATTGGAGATAAGAGTCTCACAGACTTTTCTGCCTGAGTTGGATTCAAACCATGATCCTCAATTATCAGCCTCCTGAATAGCTAAGATTACAGGTGGAAACCACATGTGTCCTTAGCTCAATCTGAAATTTAAGGGGAAAAATTAGTTTTAAAAAATGAGGCCAGGCACTGGTGGCTCATGCCTGTAATCGTAGCTTCTTAGGAGGCTGAAATCTGAGTATTGGGGTTCGAAGCTAGCCCAAGTAGGAAAGTCTGTGAGACTCCAATTAACTACTACCACCACAATCCTCAGTTTTAAAAAAAGCCAGAAGTAGAGCTGTGACTCAAGTGGTAAAATGCTAGCCTTGAGCAGAAAAATTCAGGGATAGCACCCAGGCTCTGAATTTAAGCCAATGGAGCGCACACACACACACACGTGATGATAATGCTTTATTGTACATCTCTTAGGATTAAGATTAAATCCACACACCTACATGATGGCAACTTTAGTTTATTTTGCTGGTCTTGGGGCTTGAACTCATGGCCTGGATTCTGTCCCAGAGTCTCTCTGTGCTCAAGACTGCCAAAACTGTCACCAGAAGTGGAGCCACTTCTGGTTTTTTCTGTGTATGTTGTGCTGAGGAATGGAACCCAGGGCTCCATGCCTGCTAGGCAGCTAAGCCACATTGCCATCCCCATGGTGTCAACTCTAATACCATTCCTTCCTATGTTTAAAAAATTCCACTTGGTAAATGATATTTAAGGCTTGTTCAAGAGAAAAACATTTTTAGTATCTTTGGACCAAGTTTTCAGTTCAAACATCATAATAGTTTATACTGTGTGTTAGCTGTGCTTATCATACATACAGACTCATCTAATCATCTAGTGAAGAGAAATTTCTTTGAAGGAGACATTAGATTAAATTAGCTAGTATCAAGTTAATGAGATTTTTCTGTAGGATGAATTAAAATTGAATCATCATTTATATTTTCAAAGGACTTGGTAATAAATTTTTATGAAAACTGGACTAAGAAAGTCCATAAGTAGATAGCAGCACTCTGCTGTATGTTGAATGAGAAAATCCCAAACTTCCCTGGAGGAAAAGTTCCTTGAACTTTCAGGCTTCTGCTCTGAGAGCATTATTAAAGGAAGAGAGAAGCCAGGAGCTGGTGGCTCACACCTGTAATCCTAGTGCCTGAGGAAGCTGAGATGTGAGCATTGCAAAATCAAAGCCACTTCAGGGAGGAAAGTCTGAGAGTCTCTTATCCCCAACTACCAAAAAGCCAAAAATCAAGGTATACCTCAAGGAGTAGAGAGCCAGCCTTGAGTGAAATTTTTAAGGCCCTATGTCCCAGCACCAGCACTGGTACAAAATAAAATAAAATAAAAATAAATGAAGAGGGAGAAGAGCTTTTACATTCAGTAAGTAATCTACAAAGCTTTATAGGGCTTTTGTTAAATGTAATGTTAAGTAGTCCACAAGCAACTCCTACATTCTAGGAAGACAAGAAAAAGAAGCCAGACTAAACTAAATTCTGTGGACATATACTCCATTCATCATGTGTGTGTGCCTCATGTGACCGACCCAAGGCAAAGCCTGCCTTGCTCTACTTACACAGGACATTAGAGTGGCTTGTGCTTTCACAAATGCACACCCGTACAGACACCAGACTCTGAAAAAACAAGAGAGAATAGACCTCCGGTGAAACGATTTGTTTACAATCACACTGATTATCTCGAAGCTGAGTCACATGTCCTCTTGTTTGAGAATTAGAATCACGAAAGGCATTTTAGATCAGACCGTAAGGACTAGAGGTGTGGGTAAGGGCTGTAGAAGGACCTGTGACCAGACCGTAAAGACTAAAAGTATAGATGAGGGCTGGAAAGCCTGTACCATTACTCCCTCCATGAGTGTTGGGGAGCTTTCCATCTACAGGTGGATGGCTTCAGCTGCCAGGCCTTGGTCACCTTCACTTAAACAATGAGGGACTCCAGGTGCACATCAGGAGCTGCTGCAGCTGTTCTGTGTTCCTGTTGTGGTACATAGAACGTGGGTGCACAGACTCTCAAAAGCATCCCTCACCGACACCACCAACTTGTGCAGGAGAGTTGGGAGACACTGCAGAACCCACGCAAGGAACCAGCCATAGAACTCTGAAGTGTGGGTGAAATTCTGATTTAAGATTTGTTCATCATAGGAAATCAAGAAATTAAAAAGATCCTCCACAAAAATACCGCCACTTGGGCTGGGATGTAGCTCAGTGGCAAAGCGCTTGCTTAGCAAGTGCAACATCCTGGGTTCAATCCCGAGGAGGAGGGGCGGGGGCAGGAAGAGAAGGAGGGGAGGGGAAGAAGAAGAAAAGAAAAGACAGTTTAAAAAAAAAAAAAAAACCACCGGCTGCCAGTGGTTCACTCCTGAAATACCTGCTGCTCAGCAGGCTAAGATTTGAAGCCATCCCGGGTAGAAAATTCCTAAAGACTTCATCTCCAATTAACTAGAAAAAAAAAAAAAAACTAAACTAAACTAAAACAGACTGCAGGTTCAAGTGGTAGAGCACCAGCCATGAGCTAGCAAGCAAAGCAAGTACCAGGTTCTGCGTTCAAATCTCAGTACTGCCAAAATTAAATACATAAAAAGTTTCTCCCTAGCTGCTAGGGTTTGTTTTGCTTGCTGTAATTTTAAATGTGGCCAAGAGAAAAAAAATTTTCATTTTATTCCAGGAGCATTTTCAGAAAAAAAATACAAGTAGCAACATATTTATAAGACAGATTACATACTGGAATATTGCAGGGTTTATGGACTAGTGATTCACCTCACTACATTAACTGAGCTCATTAGTGAAACCAAATTTTAAAGGCAGGCATAATTTGTTTTTAAAAATGGGATTTAAAACATTGAAACATGTTTAAATGAGCACAGTTATTGGCAATTAATCATTTAGAATTTAAGGAAAAGTTATAAATGCTCAGTGAATTTAAAATCAGAAAAGTATGCTATAACTCATTCATAATCTGAATTTTCCTATTTTCCCAAAATATGATTAAACTCTCTTTACAAAAAAAAAAAAGTAGCAGTTGAATTTTACAAGGATATCCCCTTCCTTCATGAGGTCTTGGGGAAATTTTGTCATAGGTGTCATGCTACTGTCTAAGTAGGAAAGGAAAAAATCTTTTAGAAAAGTTTTAAATTCTGACTGAAAAATATAAGATAGTTGGAATGAAAAGAAGTTGTTAGGAATTTAGGAATTGGGGGAGAAGGCCACAAGTTTTTGTTTGAGGTACCTCGGCACTAAATGACATCATAGACCAAATGCACTTACCAGACATCTACAGAATACATCTACAGCAGTTACATGATATATAATCTCAAAAACCAACAAAAACTTCTCCAAAATAAATACTATTGTAGAACATGAAGCAATCTTAGAAAATGCCAACAAAATTGAAATAACTCCCTGTATTTCAATATACCATAATGGAATTAAACTAGAACTCAATAGCAAAAGATACTCCTGAAAATACTCAAAACATGAGAAGTCTGAAAGTGGTAGAGTACTAGCGTTGAGCAAGAGGATTCAGGGACAGCACCCAGGCCATGAGATCAAACCCCATTATTAACACACACACGTTCCTGGAAAAGCCAGGCACTGTAGTGTACACCTGTGATCACACACACACACATACACACACACACACACGTTCCTGGAAAAGCCAGGCACTGTAGTGTACACCTGTGATCCCAGGCCATGTGATCAAACCCCATTATTAACCACTGCCTACACACACACACACACACACACACACACAAGTTCCTGGAAAAGCCAGGCACTGTAGGGTACACCTGTGATCCTAGCTGCTGAGGCTATAAACTGAGGATGGAGGTTTGAAGCCAGCCTGAGTAGGAGAGCTCTTGAGACTCTTATTTCCAGTTACTACCAAAAAGCTGCTCCTCAGGAGGTAGAGTGCTAGCTTTGAGCGGGCGCTAAAGCCAAACAACAAAGCCTAGGCCCTGAGTTCAAGCTCTTCTACTGGCACTAGGTATGTAGGTTAGGTAGATAGAAAAGTAGATAGATAGATAGCTAAAAACTTAACATTCTAGGGGCTGGGAGTGTGGCTTAGTGGTTGAGTGCTTGCCTAGCATGCATGAAGCCCTGGGATTGATCCCTCACTACCACATAAACAGAAAAAGCCAGAAGTGGTGCTATGGTGCAAGTGGTAGAGTGCTACCCTTGAGCAAAAGACGCTCAAGGACAGTGCCCAAGCCCTGAGTTCAAGCCCCAGGACTGGCAACAAAATAAACAAAAACTAACATTCTTACTCTATCTGTCCTTCAGTTTTCCTATCTCTCCACTCTTCCCTATAAAACACTTCTCAGCCCATTCCACCGCCTGCGGTGGTGGTATTTACCTCTCTTTCTCCCTCCATGGCATCCTCTCACAACACTCCTTAATGTCCCTTTTATATTCCCCACCTGCTTCAGTTCAAACTCTACTGCAAAATGTTGAAGCCATCTCAGAAGGAGATAAAGATCTGCATGTTCAAAGCAAAACAAGCTAATAACCACTTCACTTAGCATGTGTTTAAACTCAGGAACAGAGTGTTTCCTGTGTATACTAGGATGGATAAATATCAAATATTTGCTTACAGTGCCTGCTTGAATTGTTATTGAGTTAACCTAGTGTGATTTACACATCACCCTTTCATAGCTCATGAATCACCAGGTATCAGGCCAACACACACTGGTTTCTTTCTCTAGCAGTTTTTTTTTTTTTAACCTATATTAGGACAGACAATTGAGTAGGAGTGAGTAATAAATTAATAGCTTATCTGAAAAGTCTTTTCAGCTATTTTCTGTAACTCATCTATACTTCCTCTCACAAACCCAGCTAGAAAGCTGTCCAAAATGCCTTTAGACCAGCTCATGTTTTATATTAACTCTGAGTGAAAAAAACATTCTTTTATTCTTGTAGGAATCTGACCACGCCAGTGATTCAGGAGGTTTGATGCGAGGACCCCCAAGGTTGCCACCAAGGTAAATAAACTATGGGGAATGTTAGAGAAAAATTAATGGCTCAGCCAGGTAATAACTAGTTGTTCATGCTGATAGTCCTAGCTTCTCAGGATGGTGAGATATGAGGATTGCAGTTCAGAGCCATCCCAAGCAAGAAAGTCTGTGAGAGTCTTATTTCCAGTTCACTACCAAAAAGCCAGCAGTAGAGGTGTGGCTCAAGTGATAGAGGGCCAACCTGGAACAATAAGTCTAAAAACGGCTCAGTTCAAGCCCCAGTACCCGCACCAAAAAGAAAAACAGCTCAGAGTCTTAATCCCTCCCCCCCCCCTTTTTTTTCCCAGAGGTAAGGACCAAACTCAGGGCCTTGCGCTCACCAGGAGGGCGCGCTTCCCTGAGCTAAACCCCCTCAACCCCTTTTTCTACCTTGCAGAACAAGTATTTTTACTTATCCTCAAATAAATGAACAAGACTACCTTCCCAGCCCAAAACAACTCCACTTCTGGAATACAGACATACTCAGCTAAGTGGGACAGACCTGGTATTTGGAATTCCTAAAAGGCCACAGGCTCTGGGATGTCCAGGTGACTAGGTGCTGAGTTCCAGGGCTGTTGGAACAAATGGCCATGTTGCTATCATAACACTTTGCCACAGTGAATTTTTTTTCTACTCTAGGATGAAGGAATCACTAACCTGTCTCATTTTCAGAACTGGTTTTATGTTCATCTAAATTGAGGTTTTAATAGTAACTCCTATAACAGGAACATTAGGGGAGTTTGATGTTCCTTTTCTAATTACACAAGACTCTAGCACGTGCACCTGTGAGCTTATTATAAGCTGTTCATCCGAGGCTTGGTAGAGAGTGCTTAGTTTCCTGCAACAGTCATGGAGTGTTTAAGAGCAGTGAGGGCCTTAGAGAGCTCGTGATAGTAAACGCTTGTTTGTCTTGAGCTAATGAATCTCTAGTGCAAAATAAGAGGAAGCTGCCATTTCCTCTAATAATATAATGTTTAATGCAACAGTCATTAGCTCAAAAATGGCATGCCCTGCAGGTTTCAGCATACTGCATTCCACTAGCAGAGAAGCTATATGTGTGTGTTTAGAAAAGAAAAAATAAAAGGACAAACCAGAACCTAATGCCAATCAAAACACTAACTCATGGTGATGCCTTGCTTTTCAGACCTGCAAACGGAAAAGCCATTCCAACTCGACGGCCTCCTTCCAAAGGAGCCCCCGAGAGACCACCTCCCCCCAAACTTTCTGCCACCAAAACATCAAGTAAAAAACTGCCTTTTAGCCGATCATCCTCTGAAATGGATCTTCAGAGAAAACAAAGTCACTTGGCATCTGGACTCTCAAAAGCCAAGAGTCAAGTTTTCAAAAGCCAGGATCCGGTGCTACCCCCTCGCCCCAAACCAGGACACCCTCTCTACAAGAAATACATGGTAAATTAAGCCTTTAAGATGTTTACAATTTAAAGATTTGCTCCAGAATATGCACTATGTCCATTATTTCTCAGGAAAAGCTATTGAAACAAATGTAGAATTGTCCCTTGACTCTGAGTGCTTTAGATAAATTGGCTATAATAGAACTTTAAAGCAGGGTGTGTTTTTTGTTGTTGTTGTTTATTTTTTGAAACTGGGGATTGAACCCAGGCTGTTATACTTATTAGACAAGCACTTTGCCACTGAGCTACATCCCAGCCCCTACAGGAGGGTCTTTAACGCAGGTTTCATTATCAGACACACAGGGAAGGAGGAAACAGGCAGCCAGACAATAGAAAAGGAAATCAAAAGTTATTACTAGGATAAGCAGACATCTATGAATTTTTTTTCTACTTTGTAAACCTAATTATCACAGTCCATTTAATAGCTACCAGTTAAAACTAATTTTTATCAGTAATTAAGATTATTGAGTGTTTTGTTTTTTGTTTGTGTTAGGATTTTTTTGTTTTTATTTTGTTATGGATTTTCTGGTTTGTTTTGGCTTGGTTTTGATACAGGGCCTGACTTGTAGTCCAGACTAGCTTTGAACTCAATTTGTAGCCCTGGCTGGCTTCAAACACACAATCTTCCTGTCTCCTGCCTCCCAAAAGCTAAGATTTTAAGTGTGGGCTGCCATGCCTAGCAATAGTCAAAATATTAATTCTGTTTTCTTTAATATTTTACTCATCAAACAACTTTTGCCTCCATTTCCCCCCAAAAAAACAAAAAACAGAGTTAAGGAAGTGGCTCTGTGGCTCAAGTGGTAGAGCACTAGCCTTGAGCTGAAGAGCTGAGGGACAGCACCCAGGCCCAGAGTTCAGGCCCCACGACCGACAAAAGAAAAAAAACAGAGTTGATAGGCAGGCTCTCTACTTTGGTCAGGTTCACCTGATAAAATCTGAAGAAAGGGCTGGGAAGGTGGCTCAGTGGTTAGAGGGCTTGCCTTACATGCATGAGGCCCTGGGTTCAATTCCTCAGCACCACATAAGCAGAGAAAAAACTGGAAGTGGCGCTGTGGCTCTAGTAGTAGAGCTCTAGCCTTGAGCTGAAGAGCTGAGGGACAGTGCCCAGGCCCAGAGTTCAGGCCCCATGACCAATAAGAAAAAAATCTGAAGAAAAATAAAATAATAAGGAGAGCAGGATTGGCTGAACTTACTTTAAAGCAATTGAATGATACTACAGCCAGTTGACTAGAATAGCAATTAATAATTTTATATTGTTCTACATTTCCACCATTGATCTAGAAATTGTTTTTACTTTAAGCCATTCAAGGTTTTAGGGTTTTTTTAGAGCTGAGGACTGAACTCAGGGCCTTGCACTTCCCAGGCAAGTGCTCTTCTATTGCGCTATATCCCCAACCCCTAAAGATTTTCTCTTTTGAAAAGAGAATAGACAGACAAGAATAAATAAATAAATATATTCATATTTATTTAAACTAGTGAGACTTACTGCCTTTTGACTAAGATCAAGTATAAACTGATGAAACTTTAATTACCAAAACCCAATGGTGTCTTTTGGAATAGATTCCTTGATAAATAAATACAAGCATCAATAGTAATTGGCATGTATTGAATACTAATTATGAGTCAGACACTGTTCAAAACACTTTATATGTTAATCTTATGAGTTAGGTGCCATTATTATTCTAGTTGCACAAATGAGGGAAATAAGATTGAGAGATGAAGCCAAGTTGAACCAAGATTTGAACACAGGCCAACTGGCTCTGAGCCCATGTTCCCCACTGTTACGCTATGCTATAAACCCAGTGTTACTAGTTGTGAAGTCTCTACTACCTTTGACCATTCTATACTAAGAGCCCCTATTGAGGGATGAGGTGAGAAATAGGGTGTGTGGGGCGGGGGGGGGGGGGGGGGAGGAGGAGGGGGGGGGGGGGGAGGGGGGGGGTGGGGGGGGGGGGGGAGGGAGGCTGGGAATGAAATACATTTGTTCCTGGAGGTCGTAGTGGAGAAATCATCGCGGGGGGGGGGGGGGGGGGGGGGACGGTAACAGTACTGGGTCTTGGACTCCAGGCCTCACACTGTCTTCATGACTGGAGCTCTACCACTTGAACCATGCCAACACTTCTGGTTTTATGCTGGTTAATTGAATATGAGTCTCTTGATTTTGTCTGCCCAGGATGGCTTACAACCACAATTCTCACTCAGATCTCAGTCTCCTGAGAGCTAGGATTTAAGATATGAACCACTAGCCTAGTTTCACTTAGGGCTCGTACATAACTGACATTATGTCAGTAAAACATGTAAGAACGCAAAGAATTAATACATTCAAAAGATAGTGGGTTTAGTATGACAAATCTCATTATGAAAGAACTCCTTAAATCAGTTCTTCATTTTTTCCCCCATGCCATTGAATTTCTTGCCAGAAATCTGAGTATATTGGAAGTCCTGGGACTCTATGGAAACACCCAAAAGTAATATTATATACCCCAGCCTTACAATGTTGTGTAATACTAAACAACATTGGCTCCTGGATGATCCAAGAGCCTTAGAAGTCTTCTTTCCACATTGGAAGTGAACTTGAATGACTACTTTTCCTCAATACATACCTTGTATATTGTACAGATCATCTGACCTCCAGTCACCAACCAAAATTCACCAAAACATGGACCAGAGCCCCCTCATTAGAGTGTGCACGAATAAAAACCATGGCAGTTGCTGCAGGCCTTAAAGTGGATTTGAGACACTGGGTGTGAGGGAGACTGTAGGGATGAGGCTCAAGGCACATGGTAGCCAGTGTAGGGAGAGCTCTAATCCTGACAGCCTTTTGTGAACCCTGAATTAAAAACATGCCTTGAGCTGGGCACCAGTGGCTCACACATATTAGCTAGCTATATATAGTAGCTCCTAGCTACTCAGGAGGCTGAGATCTGAGAACTGTGGTTCAAAGCCAGCCTAGGTGTACAGCCCTTGAGACTCTTATCTCCAATTAACCACAAGAAAACCTGAAGTGGTGCTGTGGCTCAAGTGGTAGAGTGCTAGCCTTGAGTTGAAGAGCTTAGGGACAGCACTCAGTCCCAGAGTTTAAGCCCTATGACTGACCAAAAAAAAAAAAAAATGCCCTGACAGGCTGTGAGGTCAGCTGCTAAGAACTGATCCTTTAGTCCCCGGGGACTAAAACAATCACCTAGCTGTGATTGTTAGAGGAAACTTGAAGCCATATGCATCCTTTGTGGGAAATAGCAGACCCCACTTGATCCAGGGTGTGGAGTTTTTGATCCTGAGCAGAGAGAAGTTCTACTTTAGGTACTAATGTGCAATCCCCAAATGATAAGCAGTTTGCCAGAAGTTTGGGAGACTATGAGTAATTTTCTTCCTGGCTTACATTTTAAGCTGTCTGTGCCTCATGGACTCTCCAATGAAGACATTGACTCACAAAAGCCCACAGAGCTCTCCTGTAAGGTAAGGTGGGATGCTACCAAAAAAGAAAACAGAAAAGATTGCTGCCCTCTGATACTGCTATGACACATTATTAAATGCTTTAGGCTCCCAAGATTAAAAAGTGGAGAAGTAATAATATTTTATTAATAATAATTGCTTCAGCAAGTGGTATTGTACCTTGCAGCGCGGGGATGTACTTGTGATTCTGAAGCAGGCAGAAAATAATTACTTGGAATGCCAAAGGGGCAAAGGGACTGGCAGAGTTCACCTGTCTAAGATGAAAATTATCACTTATCCTGATGAGCAGCTTAGGAACAGATCTGAAGTAAGGAATTAATATCACACAGCCTTCCTATCAAACATGGTAACACACATCATAGAACTATTAATTATATCCCATCCCCCTGGTTTTTTATTAGCACAGTCATTTTAACCAGAGCAAAAACTACAGTAGCATTTTATTCCATTTTTAGAATAAATTGCTTCTAAGAGACTGACTCACTCTTACCATCCTAATCACTTCAAAGCACAGAGAGGCAGAAAGTCTTCCATGTGGTTGTTCTGGCTTACAGAAACTTGAATGCTCACTCATGATTTTTCAATGGAGTGAGCTGTTTAGTTTAGTTTATTTTTTAAATAATGTGAGCCTGTTGCCAAAATGCCAGAGATTCATTTGCTAGCATAATGGGTAATTATTTTAAAAGGGACCATAGAAATGCTATGTCTGACGTAAGAGTGCTTCCTTTTAAGATGTACACTTAATGTAAACCTCATTTCTCTTGATTTTAGCTCATAAAATAATGAAATATATTGCAACAACCCTCCAGTCACAATTTAGGCCTTACAAATTTGTGGATCCTGGTAAGATGCATGGATTATTGAAGGCCATCTGTTTAGAAAGAGAAATGCTATTTAACATTACTATAGAGGCATACTTTTCATTTTTATCTATTTTCCCCTCTGTGGTGCTGAGGATTGAACCCAGAGCTTTGCTCAAGCTGGGCAAGTGCTCTACTACTGAACTATTTCCCCAACCCTAGGTGTATTTCTAAAAGAGCTTATTAAGTTACCCAGTTAAGTTTTCATTGTTGCTTCACATAGTATATATGAAAGATAATGCCTATCCATTGTTCAGTCCTTACAAACTATTTGGTTCATTCTTCATCCTAGTTTTTAGTCTTGTCCAATAATTTTCACAGAAGGCAGTTTATCATTTCTCAGTCTACTAAGAAATTGAATTTTGGAGAAGGATAGAGAAGAAATGTATCCAGCTAGTTGTAGCTGGCATGTGAGAGTTCTAACCTGCTCACATAGGCAAAATCTGTTATTACTCATTTTCTCAACATTTTGGTTCCGCATTTTATGTCTGTTTTATCTGTCCTCTCAGAATACTTTTATGGTAACGTGGTGTTACAGCACCAAAGGTCTGCTATTATCATTATCATTACCATCATTGTTGTCATTACTATCATAATTAACACACGTTAGTTGTACAAAGGCGAGTTCATTGTGATAGTTATGGGAAAGTGAGAGTCTGTCACCCAGTACTGTCAACTTTCACCCCACATGGTCATTTAGTCCTCTGAACTTCATTTGTCCAGAGAAGGCAAATTCCTGGATTCATGGTTAGATTAGGGATGAGGAAAGGGGGAAACGGGGAGAGACCTCTTATGAATAGGAAGTTTCATGTGTGAAATTTTCCCCCAGATACCCACACTGGTGGTGTGGTCTACAGGGTACTGAGCCCACAGGACGACCCCATCTAGCCTGTCCACTTTCCCTTTACCAGGTGGCTGAGCAGCAGCATCTGGGATATCTCCACATTGAAAGTGGAGGGGCTCAGGTTACCTTCCCACACTCCCAGGCTAGGACATATGTAGATCTTTGGTCCATTTGGAGACTCATGTTTGTCTTGTGAAAGAGATCAGTCTCTGATTTTATCTTTTTTTTCAAATAGATAATCATTTAGTTTAATACCAGTTCTTGAATAGCTTTCCCTTTTTTCACAAATACAAATCATTTGAAAAAGGAAAATGTCACATACAGATGTATAGTTACATCATGTAAATAACTTTTGTTGGTACTGGGTTTTGAACTCAGCGTTTATGCTTATTAGGCAAGCACTGAACCACCAAGCCTGGCCTCTAATCCTTTTTTAATACTGGTCACTTTGAGATACTGATACTTTGAGTCTTACTTTTTTCCCAGGCCCATGCCTGGATTGTAACCATTCTCTTTTATACTTCTCACCATCCCTGGGATGATCAGCACACTCCACAGTGCCCAGCTTCTTCATTTGAAATGGTATCTCACAAACTTTTTTTTGCCTGAGCTGGCCTGAACCACCATCCTCCTGATACAGGTTTCCCACATAGCTAGGATGATTGGCAGGAGCCATCTCACCCAGCTGTCTAAGCTGAGAGTGGGATCTCAAGGATTTTTTTTTTTTTTGCCTGGGCTGGCTTTGAACCACAATCTTCCTGATCTCAGCCTCCCAAGTTGCTAATTACTGACCTGTGCCACCTCACCTAAGATAAATAACAATTGTGAAAGCTACTTCAAACCTAAGATAATTCCTTTCCACTTCCATGTTGCTTATTTATTTAAGCACGTAGTCCCTGAGACAATGTTAAGATTGCCTTAGTAAACTGATACAGAAAGCTTCTTTTGCGATTACTGGCTTCCCTGAAGTTACATTTCAGCTTACCTAATTCAAGAGAATGCAGTTTGCCCTGTGGTGCCAAAAGAGCAGATGAGATTCGGAAAAGATCTGAACAGAAGTGCTGCAGGACGGGAAGCGAGAAAATGGGCCATTACCATATGGTCTGCCTGAGCCAGAGGAGCAGAGACAGAGAAGGATCTGACTTAATCCTAACAGGACAGAAGTGATGAGAGGAGGAACACAAAACTCTGCCTTTATTTCTTCATGAAATTAAATTTCATTAATTTTTTTCATTAAATTTGTTTTTTGTTTTTGTTTTTCTTTTTTTTTCCAGTCCTGGGGCTTGAACGTAGGGTCTAGGCACTGTCCCCAAGCTTCTTTTGCTCAAGGCTAGCACTCTACCTCATGAGCCACAGTACCACTTCCCGCTTTTCAAACCCAGGGCTTCATACATGCTAGGCAAGCATTTTACCACTAAGGCACATTAAATTTGCATTTTAACTTATAACAACCTGAGGGTACAGCTCAGTGGTAGAGCACTTGTCTGACATGTGAGAGGCTCTGACTTTGATCTAGCATTGCAAAAGCTAAATAAATGCATGATGTCCTTCATTTGATGATAATGACGAAGATTATGATGATGATGATGATAAGTCTGTCTCTTCATATAATGATAGAAGAAGTGGTGGGGCACACCTATAATTCCAGCCAGGAGGTTGACATAGGAAGATCATGAGTGTAAGGCCAGCCTGGGTATAGCTCAGAGGTAGAGCTCTTGACTAGCTTGTGCAAGGCCCTGAGCTCAATCCCCAACACTGGTGGTGGGTAGAAAGGGATGAAATGAGAAAGAATAGGGGAGAAACTTAGAATAACAACTGCATGTCAATAAGAAAGGGTCCCTTTTCAACCTGATCCTCTCCCCTCCAGCCTATCTAGGACATTGCTAGATAGGTGGAAAATATGACACTCCTGTTACTAATTACTTAGAATTACTGTTGAATAAACCATTCCAATTAAATAGAAAAGCCAGGCATAGTAGGTGGCATTGCTTTCAAATTAGAAAAAAGCATTCAGTTAAGTGGTAATAAATGAAATGGATTTTACTTTTTGTGAATTATACTTCTGTGGGAATTCATTACCTTCCCTCATTACAAAAGGCAAGAACTTAAGTTGCAGAACTTTCTGCTTTTTCCATCCTAATAAAGACACAACTTGGAAAGCTCTGTTCTTACTTTAGAGGAAAAACTACCTTTAAGGAGAATGAAGTCGCTGGGCACTGGTGGCTTATACCTATAATCCTCAAAAACAATAATAGCAAAACACTGCTTTTGAGTAGAACACGTACCATTGTATTTTCTTTTCCTTTTAAATAAAGTTCTCTTTTTTTCAGTTTAAAAAGTAAACATGCAAGGGGCCAGGTATCAGTTGCTCACACTTGGTCTAGCAACTCAGGAGGTTGAGATCCAAGGATCATGGTTCCAAGCCAGCCCAAGCAGGGAAGTCTGTGGGATTCATGGCTCAAGTGTCAGAGTGCCAGCCTTGAGCAAAAAGCCCAGGGGTAATGCCCAGGCCACGAGTTCAAGCCTCAGGACCAGCACAAAAAAGAGAGTAAATCAACATGCAGGAGATATTATAACTCAGAGTGATTTCTGTCCTCCCTTGACAAGGACACATTCCTTTGCAAGTTCATAATGATTCTCTTGTTCAGCTCACCTGTGTTGTTTGCATCTTGTACTCACATAACATAAGGGTGTCAAGGGGACTGTAGTGAGAAAAACAGTCGCTCTCAGGGTGAGTCATAATAATGGAGCGCATACCCTGCACACTTTGCTCATAGCCCTGTCTTTCCCCTAAGGAGTTGGGCCTTGCTCAGAAGCCAGTTGGCAGTAGTGCTCCTCATGCCGTCGTCCTTCATGATTTCCCAGCAGGTAAGGACATCAATAATGAGTCAATAGCGCACTGGGACTAGAAGCAGGGATCGTCCTCGGAGTAATCACTCAGATATGGCTGCCTCACTTTCAGTGCCTGGCGTACCCAAGCCTGGGCTGTCCTGTTATCCACCACTCAAGAAGGGTCCCCTGTGTCCAACCTTTCCAGACAGCTTAGCTGCATTCCAGGCCTTGGAAACTCCAGAGGGAAACAGAGACAGAGAGAGTCCCTTTCGAATGAAAAAAATAGCAAATTGCCTACCAGTTGCAAGCTTTCTACCTCTTTCAAAATAATAGGTACTAATTAACCATTGTCATGACAATTCTAATTTAATAAGTGAAGTTTTTTGGTCCTAAGAGTTCTCTGACCTGTGACTTACCCATGAGATGAAAATGTAAAGTTCTATCATCATTTTTAAATACCATTCATATCCAAATGAAACTAAACCTTTTATTTATTTACCACCTCTTTTTTAAAGATATATTTGGCAGACTGGTATTTAGTTTAATGTGGCAACTTTACTTGCGAAAGGGCTATAGGACTTCCTTAGTTAATTTGAAGCTGGTTTGACTTTTTTTTTTTTGTCGGTCATAGGGCTTGAACTCTGGGCCTGGGTGCTGTCTCTCAGCTCTTCAGCTTAAGGCGAGCCAGCACTCTACCACGTGAGCCACAGCGCTACTTCCTGTTTTCTCAATGGTTTATTGGAGATAAGAGTCTCACAGACTTTCGTGCCCAGTCTGGCTTTGAACAGTGATCCTCAGATCTCAGCCTCCTGAGTAACTAGGATTTCAAGGGTGAGCCACTGGCACCCAGCTGGCTTTTTTTTTTTTTTTGAAAGGAAACACAAGTGGTGCATTTTTTTTTAATTTATTGTAAAGGTGGTTACAGTTACAGTTAGGTTACAGTTACACAGTTACAGTTACACAAATGAAGTACTGAGTACATATCTTTTCAAATACTGTTACCCCCCTCCCTCATTTTCTCCCACTGACCACTAAAATGAATGTTAAGAATTACTGGAAATAATGGTAACTGTATTATCATATCTATAAACCCTTTCCTTGTTCAGTGTGTATTTAATTAGTTTATATAGGCACAATTGGAGCCATTGGCCAGCAGAATGGTCTTTTGGATGGTTTTAGGAGTGTTGGATTTTTGTTTTGTTTTTGTTTTTTAACATTTCCCATCAATCAGTGCAAAGTAGATAATTTGGTCTTAGGAGAGGAAGCTCCCAATGTCAGAATCTAAACTAAGAATAATATTTTATAGCCAGGCGCAGGTGGCTCACACCTGTAATCCTAGCTACTCAGGAGGTTTAGATCTGAGGATCAAGGTTCAAAGCCAGCCCGGCAAGAAACTCTGTGAGATTCTTATCTCCAATAAACCACTCAGAAAACTGGAAGTGGTGCTGTGGCTCTAGTGGTAGAGCACTCGCCTTGAGCTGAAGAGCTGAGGGACAGTGCCCAGGCCCAGAGTTCAAGACCCAAGACTGACAAAAAATAATAATAATATTTTATAATCTTTTATATTAATATTTTTTATATAATTTATATATAATTATATATAATATATATTTTTATATAATATTTTATAATCTTTTCTCAGAATGTACTACCTGTGTGGACAGAACTGAGTGCTAGGTGTTTGCTGGTTTTTTTTCCTATAATCAAATCTGCAAGTGAAATAATTTATCATATGTAACTTCTGATTTTATATTACAGAGCAAGTTGATGATTTGAACCTCACATCTGGAGAAATTGTTTATCTGCTTGAAAAAATAGATGCAGAATGGTACAGGGGTAAATGTAGAAATCAGACTGGTGTATTTCCTGCCAACTATGTCAGAGTAATTGTAAGTAGGTTGTATTGCCCTTATTTATCATCTACTCAGTGAGATCCAAGGAAATTGCTGATTGCCAAAAGTTAAATAACAAGAAGCCTAGAACCTTGAATTTCAGACCTCTCTCCTCCATTGGTCATTTGACTTTTGGAAAATTCAAACAAAAAAATTTTAAGTAGGTAATGATTGATTATTATTATATTATGAAGTCTTAGAACATAATGCTTAAATACTATCTGAGTTCTAAAGTGAAAGACCACCATAGGTCAAGTGGTAAATCAAATATTCTCAGAGGGTGGTTGAGCACTGAAGATACCCTTTAATTCATTGTGACATTTAACAAATGGGAATTAAATGGTGCTACATAGTCCCAAAGGATTCTAAGGTTACAGTACCAAATCACTCTGAGAATTCTATAGCTCTATGATTAGAGTTAATTGTCCATTAATGGTTCATTAATGATTATAATTCTGATTGGGAAAAATTATATGGAAGAATCATAATTTTATACATGACTTAACTTGAGACCATACACTCCTGTGTTGGAGCTTTTCAAGCTAAGCCCCTCAAACATTTATATCAATAGGAAAAGTATGACTTGCTCCCTGCTAGAATGTATTGCTACCTAGAAATCTCAATAAAGCTATCTTAAATAATTCAGCATCAATAACTTATTTGCAAATGGAGAGGGGGGAGTGCAGTAAAATTTTATTATATTAGAAACAGTATAACTAAAAATCTTTTCAGATAGAAATGGTTTGAATCTTTTGGGTTTCAAAATGTAGGTCTTTTAAAACTGCCTAGCATGAATATGGCCTGATTCTTTGGAGAAACTCAACACATTCTCTAAATTAATATTAAGAATAATGTTAGTTTTAGCACTCGTCCTCATTTTTCTTCTGCTCATTGTAGCAGGACTTTAAAAAGCACAATTACCACACTGAAATCAATCACCAGAGTCTGCTACATTATTAGTGCAACTGTTATTTCTAAGCCCATAAGTTTAAAAAATTGTTTTAAAACTTCAAACTTGTAGAATTCATCAAGAAAGGCACTGATTTAATATAAACCGCAAAGCCTTAAGTAGTTTCAGACTACATGCAAATGTCCAAGAATTTTATTACATTCCGTTGCCATTATAAATGAGGTTCATGTAAAGTAGACACTCATTTAAAATGAATTCCCTTCTCCCTTCCCTGCTCATATTGAAAGGGGAAATGCTTCAGAGTTATGAAATGAAGAGAATCAAGTTGTTGTTGTTGTTCTATGCCAGTATTGAGGCTTGAACTCAGGGCCTTTCATTCTACCTTAGCCTTTTTCTTTCAAGGCTGCCACTCTGCCCCTTGAACCACAACTCCACTTCTGGCTTTTTGCCAGTATGATGAGTATCTTGGGGAAGTGGTGCTGTGCTCAAGTGATAGAGTGCTAGCCTTTAACTGAAGAGCTGAGGGACAGCACCCAGGCCCAGAGTTGAAGCTTCACAACCAACTAATAAAAGGCTGCATTTTACACCAGGTGCCAGGGGCTTATGCCTGTAATCCTAGCTACTCAGGAGGCTGAGATCTGAGGATCATGGTTCAAAGCCAGCCCAGGCAGGAAAGTGAGGCTCCAGTGAATCACCAGAAAACTGGAAGTGGCACTGTGGCTCAAGTGGTAGAGCACTCGCCTTCAGCTGAAGAGCTGAGGGACAGTGCCCAGGCCCAGAGTTCAATACCCACAACCAACCAAAAAAAAAAAAAAGTTTTGGATTTTGTCTGCTCAGGCTGCTTTTGAATTGAAATATTCACATCTCAGCCTCCTCAGTAGTTAGGATTACAGGCATAAGCCACAGATACCCAATTTGATCAAGTTGTTTTACTTTGGGTCAGCCTTGTAGAATCCTGCATGCCTTGACCATGTGTGCTGGTGCTGATGGGTGTGCCTTATGGCTGCTTTCTGTCTGGAGCCCTTCTCCACTGAAGTTTTTGGGTTGTGGACATGGAATAGAAAAACTCAATACAGGGTAGAATTAAGTTAATGTGCTGTTAGCCTGTAGCTAAGAGGACTGATTATCTCTCAAGGAGAGCTGGGGCTAGAGGCATGGCTCAAGTAGTAGAGTTCCTACCTGCCTACCAAGTGTGAGGTCCTGAGTTCAAACCCCAGTACCGACAAAACAAAACAGATCAAGGAGTGCTGGGGCATCATGAGCTATTTTCTTTTTTTTTGGGGGGGGGGTTGGGGGGTCCAGTCGTGGAGCCTGAACTCTGAGCCTGGCCACACTGTCCTTCATCTCGTTAGTTCAAGGCTAGCACTCTACCACTTGAGCCACAGCGCCACTTCCAGCTTTTTTTTTCTTTTTGCTTATGTGGTGCTGAGGAATTGAACCCAGGGCCTCAGGCATGTAAGGCAAGCGCTCTACCACTGAGCCACCTTCCTAGCCCCTCATGAGCTATTTTCTTAGCTGTCCTTGAACTCAAAATCCTCCTGCCTCAGCCTCCGGAGTCCTGTAATCATAGGCATGTGCTACCACACCTGATTCCATAACCTTTATTCAGGATTTCTTATCATTTAGTACTTCTGAAACAGTATAGCTAAATTGGCTGGTTGATTTCAGTTATGCATTTTCTAATTGTTGGCTCTTAAATTAGTCTTACTCAAGTCTGAAAAAAATAATAATAATTGTTACCATGATTTTATCTTTACTAGGTTGACATTCCAGAAGGAGGAAACGGGAAAAGAGAATTGGGTTCATTTCAATGTGTTAAGTAAGTTTTGTTTGTTTGTTGGCACAAAATACAAAGGAGGAAAGCATTTACATCATGAAGAATTGCCAAGCTAAAATACTCTCTATGTGTGATTATTCAGATTTGCAGTCCTTTTAACTTATAAGGAAAATTCTCCTAATTTAAAAAGTGATGGTTGGGCCAGGCGCCTGTGGCTCATGCCTGTAATCCTAGCTACTCAGGAGACTGAGATCTGAAGGATCACAGTTCAGAGCCAGCCTGGGCAGGAAAGTCCATGAGACTCTTGTCTCCAATAAATGACTAGAAAACCAGAAGTGGTGCTGTGGCTCAAGTGGTAGAGTGCTCGCCTTGAGCTGAAGAGCTGAGGGATAGCACCCAAGCCCAGAGTTCAAGCTCCCCGATCGATCAAAATAAAAAAGATGGTTACTGCAGGTACACTCCAGCCTAGATAGTTCTTCCTACAGGACTCCCAAGACATCAACACAGCAGAGTCTGGCTGAAAGCTTTCCTCCGCCTGGCCTCAGCTGAGAGAGATGGTGTCACCAGCACATTTAGTTTGGTATTCTACAAAGTGCAATTATTTTTGTCATGGAAAACATAACTTGTCTTTCACATGATAATTTCTACTCCACAAAATCCATTTGATGGGGCTGAGAGTGTAGCTGAAGGTTGAAACGTTGCCTAGCATGCACAAGACCTAGGATGATTTGATCATCCACACAGAGGAAAAAGGGGAGGGAGGGGCTGCTATTGTTTTGTTTTTAGGAAGAATTAGAGCCAGGTGCTGGTGGCTCACACCTGTAATCCTAGCTACTCAGGAGATCTGAGGGTCACAGTTTGAGGCCAGCCTGAGCAGAAAAGTCCCTAGAGACTTTTCTCCAATTAATCTCTCAAGCAAAACAAAACAAAGCAAGCAAACAAACAAATAAAAAAATGGAAGTGAAGCTGAGTATCAAAGGAATAGTGTGCTAGCCTTGAGCAAAAGAGCTCAGGGACCGCTGAGTTCAAGCCTTATGAACAACCAAAAAAAAAGAACTAGAAAGAAGAGGAAAGAGTTAAATTGAAGAGGTTCTCCTGATGTCTAAAGACCTTTCCTGAATCTGGGGGTTGGAAGTACCCTTTTATGCATTGTTGTTAACTCCTTTGTGATTAACAACCCTGCCACAATGCAACTTTATATCCCAGTTAAATGAGCAGATTGATAGAATGCATACCTGGTAGACTATAAACCTGTCTATGAATAGGTCAGACATAAGGAGATGTACCCAGGAGACTGGAGAAAATAAATGCAAAGGTCAGTGCACATAAAACTCAATGCCACAAGTTGAATCTTTCTTCAGGTTCTGTTTTTTGTTGTTGTTGTTGTTTTTTATCTTGTTTTTTTTCTGCACAGAGTTGGGAGGGCTACCTGTTTTTAAGCAACAGGAACCATATCAGCAGGTTGGATTTAAAGTGCACTTGAACAACCATTGATCCACTGAACTGAATGAAATAAGCATGTCACACCTTAAAGCAGAGTTTCACCTTGTGTCTTGTTTTTAGTCACCATGGCATATCACTTAAGGAACGTTCCAAGTCTCACAAATGAAGCCTTTTCAAAAGACATACAAAATCACTTCATAAAGCATCAGAATTCATAAAAGCGCATTGTGTAGTATGAAATGCCAGACCTCTGTTTTCTTTACACCTTCTCCTGATTTGTAAGGCCATTTGTTTAGATATTCTGCTCCGTGGTTGACTCAGTGAGCATGCCCTCTGCCCTGTTGCTTGCTAGGGCACAGTGCTGTGGCTCTTTGCTGCCATGTTTCTCAGGAATAGTACCATAAACTCAACGTGTATCGCCCAGATACAAATATCTCCCAGATACAAATGTCTAGAGTTTGGAGAGATTCTATAATGAAATATAAATATCAAAAGACAGATCTGTCAGCAGAAACAAACTGTGCACTGTCTGTGCACTCTTAACTTGAGCTTCAGCTTCTCTATGTGAGTAGGTTCGCATCTACAAAAGTTTAAGTTCTCTCATTGGACTCAGAGGGCTCATGCCTTTAAGACCTAGGAGAGAGGCCAAGCTTGGGAGGATTTCAGTTTGAGGCCAAGTGGAACAAGTTCTCAAGACTCCATCTTTATATAAAAGAGCTATGCAGTCCAGGCACCAGTGGCTCATGCCTATTATCCTAGCTGCTCTGAAGGCTGAGATCTGAGGATCATGGTTAGAAGACAGCCTGGGAACTAACAGCCATGAGTCTTAACTCCAATAAACTACTAGAAGAGCCAGAAATGAAGCTGTGGCTCAAGTAGTAGAATGTTAGCCTTGAACAAAACAAAGTTCAGAGACAGTGCCCAGGCTCTGAGTTCAAGTCCCAGGAATGGCACAAACAAGCTATGCAGGATGGCATGTATCTGTCATCACAACTACAGTAAGGAAATATAAATTAGGAGGATCATGGTCCAAGATAGCACATGGCAAAATGCTAGACCTTGTTTTTAAAATAGAGAAAGCAAAAAGGGCTAGGGATATAACTTAGGTGGTAGAACACCTGCCTAGCAAGCATAAAGTCCTGAGTTGTAACTCCAGTATACCCGAAAGAATAAACATTTTTAGATGGTCACTGTTGCTTGGATATGTAATTTATTCATGAAAATGTTTTTAATTGCCCAAGTATGTCTTGTTCCATAGTAAGCACAGAATATTTATTGAAAGACTGAAGATTTTTAAACATTTTTAAAGCACATTCTTTCCTATAAAGTGTTGCCAGGTGCTGATGGTTCATGCCTGTAATCCTAGCTACTCAGGAGACTGAGATCTGAAAATTGTGGTTCAAAGCCAGCCCAGGCAGGAAAGTCTGTGAGACTCTTATCTCCAGTTAACTACCAGAAAACCAGAAGTGCCACTGTGGCTCAAGTGGTAGAGCCATAGCCTTGGACTCGGGGAAAGCGCCCAGACCCAAAGTTCAAGACGTATAACCCATCAAAAAAAAAAAAAACTAAAGTGGTACTGTGGCTTTAAAGTAGTAGATCACTTGAGTGAAAAAGCTCAGAGACAGTGCTCAGCCCCATGACTGACAAAATAAAAATAAAGTAAAAAAAATAAAATAAGATGAAGTGTTTGTTATCCAAGTCCAGAGTTAAAAGTAAAACCAATTAAGTTTTGTTGTTTTTTTTTTTCTTAAAAAAAAAAAAAAGGTCAGCAGGGCGCTGGTGGCTCACGCCTGTAATCCTAGCTACTCAGGAGGCTGAGATCTGAGGATCACAGTTCAAAGCCAGCCCGGGCAAGAGAGACCTTGAGACTCCTATCTCCAATAAACCACCAGAAAACTGGAAGTGGCGCTATAGCTCAAGT
>NW_012267338.1:546991-562786 GCF_000151885.1 Dipodomys ordii | reverse complement strand
TAGCTCAAGTGGTAGAGCGCTCGCCTTGAGCTGAAGAGCTGAGGGACAGCGCCCAGGCCCAGAGTTCAAGCCCCACGACCGACAAAAAAAAAAAAAAGGTCATTAGTTTCTACTTTAATCCACTAATGTGTTTGTTGTTCAGAGGCCCAAGATGTGTTGCTCGGTTTGAATATATTGGAGATCAGAAGGATGAGTTAAGTTTCTCAGAGGGAGAAGTTATCATTCTTAAGGAGTATGTGAATGATGAATGGGCTAAAGGAGAGGTTGGAGACAGAACTGGGATCTTCCCCCTGAACTTTGTGGAACTCCTTGAGGATTTTCCTGCCCCTGGTACAAATATTTCAAGTGAGTATAGACAAGATGACTTTCTATTATTATATGTATTCTGATTCAGATAAACCAACAGTCTGGAAATACTAATCTGTATAACAATCCACACATATTTTTCCTCCTCTTCCTTTTTTTTTCCTTCTCTGCCACCTCTTTTGTGTGTGCATGCATGTGTGCATGTATGTATGTTGGTACTATGATTTAAGGTCCAGGCCTCAAGTTTTCTCTTGGTTTTTTTGTTCATAGCCGGAGCTCTGCTGCTTGAGCCGCACTTCCACTTTTCCAACTTCTTACTGGTTAATTTGAGATACATTTTATGTCATTGAGATACATTTGTCTTATTTGTCTGCCCCTGCTCTCTTTGAACCATGATCCTCAGATCTCAGCCTCCTGAGTAGCTAGGATTATAGACAGGAGCCCCAGAACCCAGTCACAAGTTTTTAAGTGTGTGTGTGTGTCTGTGTGTGTCCCCAGAACCCAGTCACAAGTTTTAGGATTATAGACAGGAGCCCCAGAACCCAGTCACAAGTTTTTAAGTGTGTGTGTGTGTGTGTGTGTGTGTGTGTGTGTCCCCAGAACCCAGTCACAAGTTTTTAACTCTGTGTGTGTGTGTGTGTGTGTGTCTTGGTCGTGGGTCTTGAACCCTAGGCGCTGTTCCTCAGCTCTTCGGCTTAAGACTAGCACTCTAGCACTCGAGCCACAGTGTCACTTCCAGTTTTCTGGTGGTTAATTGGAGACGAGAGTCTCACGAACTTTCCTGCCCAGGCTTTGAACCGTGATCCTCAGATCTCAGCCTCCTGAGTAGCTAGGATTACAGGTGTGAGCCACTGGTGCTCACCTCAGAATTTTGACTTTTATGTTATTGATATTAGAAAAATGTACATAATTGATGGGTTGCAGGCTTTTTCCCCATATTTTGTTCACATCAGTTAGTTGTAACCAGCAGGTTTCATGTTATGTCCATAAATGCATAAAACCAAAGGGCCTTGAGCAAGCTCACCTCTCTGTCCCTCCCTCAGCCCCTCTCCCACCCACATTGCCATAAATTTTTTTTAAGGTAGAAGGAAATTTTATTTTAAATGTTAATTTGCATGGGAGAGTCACTGTGGTGAGCCAGGCGTGGTGGCTCATCCCTGTAATCCTAGCTACTCAGGAGGCTGAGATCTGAGGATCACAGTTCAAAGCCAGCCCAGCCTGAAAGGCCCTGAGACTCTTCAATAAACCACTCAGAAAACTAGAAGTGGCGCTGTAGCTCAAGTGGTAGAGCGCTCGCCTTGAGCTGAAGAGCTGAGGGACAGCGCCCAGGCCCAGAGTTCAAGCCCCATGCCCGACAAAAAAGGAAAAAAAAGAAAAGGCAAAAGGGCTAGAGGTGTGACTGAAGTGGTGAGAGTGCCTGCCTAGCAAGGTCAGGGCCCTGAGTTCAAAGCCTAGCATCACCGAAAGAAAGCGAAATGGCAGCGAGGCTGAAGACGTGGACTGTAGAGTTTCTTGGGTATGCTTCTTCAGCTTATAGGTAAGTGAACAACCCATGAAGCAGAACTTCGTGTGGCAGAATCACAGACTTTTCACGCACCCCAATCGTAACCGTTTCCCTCACTCTGTAGCTTTTACATTTTGACTTTTTTCTTTTATCTTAATGTAGGCACAAAGGTACCACCGAAGACCAAAAAAGAAGCTTCTGGCTCAAATTCTCAGGTAGGCTGCCTGAGTGGGTAATGGTAGGGACAGCCAGATTTCAACCTTGAGAGAATGTCGAAATTATAATTATCAAGACAACATAGTACTTAGTCATTTTCATCTCATTTCACAGCACGTGTCTGCAATACGTAAATTAGGTATTACTGAAAAACTGTGCTTGGAACTCATACAAAACATGTAGATCCTGAAAAGGAAATGAAAAAAAATACAGAAAAGGGGCACAATGGCACATGCCTGTAATGCCAGCTACTCAAGATGCTGAAGCAAGAGGATTACTTAAGCCAGAAGCCACTGTGCCCCACCTGGGAAACATGTTTCTCTTTTTTTTTAATTTTATCTTATTGTATCTTATTGTAAAGATGCTGTACAGAGGGGATACAGTTACACGAGTGAGATAATGAGTACATTTCTTGTTGAACATTGTTGCCCCCTCCTTGTTTTTCTGCTGCTATCCCTTCCCTCTCCCACCTCCTCCAACAACAAGTTCCTTAAAAGAATAAAAGGAAGAATGAAGAAGGAGCCCATAGGAGTACAGTAGTGTACACCTGTAATCTAAGCACTCAGGGAGCTAAGGAAGGAGGATTGGGAGTTTGAAGCCAGCCCAGGCTTCATAACAAGACCCTGTTTTAGGGCTGGTTTACAAAATGAACATCATGAAAAGAAAACAGAAAATGAGGATACAAAGTTGAATATACATAGATTGCATTAAAAAATTGCAGGGGAGAAAAGATAAAACTTTTTTTAAATATAAGAAAATGAAGTAAACCAATAAACAAATAACTACAAAATAATTATTCAAATTATTAACATTAAAAATCCTACAGATTCAAGGTTTCATATGTGGGTAGGATTCCCTTCCCCAAGTTCTTTATATAGTTCAAAACTTTCTAAATGTCTAGGATCATTTGACTTATTTATATATGCGAAAGAGAAAAAATAAGGTTAAAATTTTTACTCTGCTGGGCGCGGGTGCCTCACACATAATCTTAGCTACTCAGGAGGCTGAGATCTGAGGATCACAGTTCAAAGCCAGCCTGGGCAGGAAAGTCCGTGAGACTCTTATCTCCAATTAACCATCAGAAAACCAGAAGTGGTGCTGTGTGTGGTTCAAGGAGTAGAGGGCTAGCCTTGAGCTGAAGAGCTGAGGGACGGCGCCCAGGCCCAGAGTTCAAGTCACAACTGACAAAAATAATAATTTTTTATTTTTTTCATTTTTTTTTTTTTTACTCAGCTGCAGTCAAATAGGAGAAAACCTGATTATCACTATTCAAAAGGGGGATGTTTGCAGAGCCTCTGGCATGCACAGAGTAATGAGTTCTTGGGACCTCCCTGCCCCAGGGCTGGTCACTCAAGTATACAAGCAAGAAGTCAGGATTTGCTTAGTTTTTGTTTTGTTCCATAAACCATCAATTACAGAGAACTTAGGGTCTGACAGGCAGTGTGGAAGTCTCTTTCTTGGTGCATTATCTATTGAATCTTTACAGCTATCCTTAGATGAAGCTGAGATGAAGAATCCGTGTCATGTGGCTCAGAAGTAGCAGAGCTGGGCCTGGAGCCCCGCTTTGCTTAGTCTTGTCCAAACGTGGCAAGATGCTTCTTTAGAGAGCAGAAACTTCTGCTAATGTTTTGGGGGTTAAAAAAAAAATGAAGGGGCTGGGAATGTGGCTTAGTGGTAGAGTGCTTGCCTAGCATGCATGAAGCCCTGGGTTTGACTCCTCAGTACCACATACACAGAAAAAGCCAGAAGTGGCACCCTGGCTCAAGTGGTAGAGCAGTAGCCTTGAGCACAGAGAAGCCCAGAGACAGAGCGCAGACCCTGAGTTCAAGCCCCAGAACCGGCAAGAAAAAAAAGTGTGAGTGTGAGTATGTGTGTGTGTGTGTGTGTGTGTGTGTGTGTGTATTACATTCCTGTTAAATTGGGTTCCAGTGGCTTACACCTATAATCGTAATTACTCAGGAGACTGAGAGCTGAGGATCACAGTTCAAAGTCAGCCCAGGCAGAAAAGTCCTTGTGGCTCCTATCTCCAGTTAACCAGGAAGAAGCTGAAAGTAGAGCTATGGCTTAAGTGCTAGAGTTCCAGCCTTGAGTGAAAAAGCACCAGTGAGTGAGTTTAAGCACCAGTGCATGTACACGAGTGTGCACACACACACATACACAGACAAAAGTTCTATAGGAGGAGTGTACTCTCATAAAGTTAAATATATATTGTTTTTGTTTGTTTCTTTGATTTAGTATGAGTGAGTGCCCTCTACACTGGAATCTGATAGTCTCTAAGCCAAGTAAAGACCCAGAAACTTAACAGGCTATCCATTCTGATCCTGATTTAGGTAAAGAAAAACTTCACTGAAAATTAGCTACTTTATCAGACTTCTTTCATCGTTTATACTATACATAAATATTTTATGCCTTGACCTAATTTTTAATGTAATTAACCTCATAGATCACAATAAAGAAATGTGTTTTGCTTAAGTGTTATGTATTTTATAAAAGCCACAAATTCTATCACATTTGTCATTTAAGATTACATTTTAAGAAAAGAAGTTATTGGAAACTCTTTCTGAAACTTGATAGCAACATAAAGTATTAGCTAATTTAAAGAAGACTTCAAGCTTTTGAAATCCTATAACCCTTTAGCTTTTATTCTTCATTGGTTTTTTTTTTTTTAAGCTTTGTAGAACTCAGTTTGACATTTTAAAAACCTCCCAATTCTGATGGGCACCGGTAGCTTAATACCTGTAATCCTAGATACTCTGGAAACTCAGATCTGAGGATCGTGATTTGAAGCCAGCCCAGGCAGGAAAATCTGTGAGACTCTTATCTCTAAATAACCACTAAAACAGAGAAGTAGAGTTGTGGCTCAAGTGGTACAGCATTAATTTGAGCAAAAAAGCTCAAATGGGGCTGGGAAGGTGGCCCAGTGGTAGAGTGCTTGCCTTGCATGCATGAGGCCCTGGGTTCGATTCCTCAGCACCACAGCAGAAAAAGCTTCAAGTGGCGCTATGGCTCTAGTTGTAGAGTGCTAGCCTTGAGTTGGAGAGCTGAGGGTGACAGCACCCAAGCCCAGAGTTCAGGCCCCACGACTGACAGGAAAAAAAAAAAAAGCTAAGGGATGATGCCCAGGCTCTGAGTTCAAGTCCTCCACCAAGGAAAAAAAAACAAACACTTCCCATTTCTTACAGGATAACAATCTCTCTGAAGAATGGTGCAAAGCTCTCCACAGTTTTACCGCTGAGACCAGTGATGACTTAGCCTTCCAACGTGGGGACCGGATTCTGATCCTGGAGCGTCTGGATGCTGACTGGTACCGGGGCCGGCTGCACGACAGGGAGGGAATCTTCCCAGCAGTCTTTGTGCAGCGCTGTGTAGGTATGACAACTCTGAGATGCCACCTGCTTTGAGCCCTTGTAATCCGTCTGGGCATGCCTCACTGAAGCTATTTGTCTACAGTGGAAAGAGTTAATTCATAAATTCATACACTAATTTGTGATAGTTATGGGGAAAAGGATTGAAAATGCTTTCACTAAATAATGGCTAATTTTCTCTATTAAATATACTTTGTGTGTAGATATATTTTTTAAGTTTAATTTTGTGTGTGTATGTGTGCTGGTTAAAGTTTAATTTTGTGTGTGTGTTTGTGTACTGGTTAGTTTAATTTTTTGTGTGTGTTTGTATGCTGGTCTTGAGGCTTAAACTCAGGGCCTGGATGCAGTCCCTGAGCTTTTGTGCTCAAGGCTAGTGCTCTACCACTTGAACTACAGCTCCACTTCTGGTTTTTTTGGTTGGTTAATTGGACATAAGAGTCTCATGGACTTTCCTGCCCAGGCTGGCTTCAAGCTGCAATCCTTAGATCTCAGTCTCCTGAGTAGCTAGGATTAGAGGTATAAGCCACTAGCACCTGATTTGTGTGTGTGTGTGTGTGTGTGTAATATATATGTGTGTGTATATATATATATATGCATATGTGTATATATATATATATGCATATGTGTATATATATATATATAAGTGCTGAGAACATCTTTTATCTTTCACTGTTTTGAGAGTGACCAGGGTAGATCTTAGAACGTTTTGTGTTTTAGGCCATGATCTTTCTGTATATTTGGGTTTTGTGTGTCTTTACAGCTGAGGCAAAAACCATGTGTACCACAGGACTGAAGGGGAGGAAGGCCAAAGCCTTGTATGACTTCCATGGAGAGAATGAAGATGAGCTCTCCTTCAAGGTCAGTGTCTTTCTGTTCCTGCCCTAAGCACTAAAAACATACACATTGAGATTGACAAGACTTTGTCTTACATTGAAGTGTAGAATGTTTGAGAGTTCGAGTTGAATGAAGAGATGCAAAGCCTAGGTCTAAGAGAGTGGAGTGGTCAGGAATGTAAGCACCAGCATCGAATTAGATTTTAATCCCGGTTTTACTACTGATTACACATATAACTGGGGCAAAGTTTCCTAATCTACCTGAACTTCAGTTTCCTGTTTTGGTGTTACTGAGGAGTTAAACTTAGGGCCTTGTGCTTGGTGGGCAGGTCCTCTACCACTTGAGCAATGCTCCCAAGCCTTGTTTATTTATTTTTCAGGTAGAGTCTCATATGTTTCACTAGGGTGAGTTTCAGACCACCAATGCCACCTAGCACTGGGATTACAGGCATGAGCCACCAAATCCAACCTGTTTCCTGTTCTTTAAAATGAACAAACTTACAGAAAGATACCCTCTAAATACTGTCATTAATAACAGTATCTATCTGTAAGGACTGTGAAATTGTTTAATTCCTACATTGCTTTAATTCCATGCACATTAAAGGGAAGTGTGCATGTGCATGTACATGTGTGAACACGTATACGTGTGCACATGTAAGTACTAGTGTGAGGTCTTGAACCCAAGGCCTCAAACCCTTGCTCAGCTTTTTCAGTCATGACTGGCACTTACCACTTGAGTCATGCCACTCGGGTCTGGCTTTTTTGCTAATTGGAGATGGACTCTTGATGTCTTTCTGTCCCAGCTGACTTCAAACTGTGATCTTCAGTTCTCAGCCTCCCAAGTAGGGTAGCTAGGATTATAGGTCTGAGCCATTGCCACTGGGCTTTTATTTTTAGTCTCACATATTGTTATTTATTTAACAGAATCTTTATAGGGGTGGTGGTGAACTAGGGAGGTATAACATATAACCAGGACAAGTTACATCCCACAAAGCAACAGAGTGCAAGGACAGAGGTATGAAGCAGCAGGAAGTGTCTCATCTCCTCCTCTGCAAATTCAGATGCATGAGTGTTATAAAGAGAAGATAGTTTATGCCGCTCTGGGCAGGCTGCACACCACGCTTGCACTCAACAGAAATCAACCAATGTCTTTCTTCTCACAGGCTGGAGATATCATTACGGGGTTAGAGTCTGTGAATGAGGAGTGGATGAGTGGAGAACTGCTGGGGAAATCTGGGATATTTCCCAAAAACTACATTCAGTTCCTACACGTCGGCTAAAGATAAGAAGCTTGGCTATTCCTGGACGTGAGAACCCACTTGAACTATCACGCTGACTATCAGATTTGTTTTTGCACTATCTTTTTTTTTTTTTTTTTAAACAGAAAAGAGAAATATCTTAAGGTGTCCATGGTACAGGAGAATTTTCTGGAAGCAGAAAAGTTCTCAACTTTGTAGTTAGCTTTCGTTCCCAGTGGAAATGTGTACGTGGAAACCATGCAGGAGGAATGTAGAAAGAAAACCTCTAATGGGGTTAGCAGGGCAGAGGCAGCCTCCCCTGGGCAAGCGCAGGGCAACCGGCACAAAGGGAGGCTGAGCAGAAGTTGTACACGGACATCTGTTTTCATCAGCACATGTGAATTAACCATGCTTCTTCATTTTTCACTTTAGTTTAAAAAGAGGACATTTGACATTCTACACGCTGTAACTATCGGGACATGGTTAGTAATCTAAATTTCATTTCTGTTGTTCAAATTAATCCTAATCGCTTGAGCACATTAGCCTTTAGTACGAGGGCAAACGCTTACTTCAGAAGGGATAGTTCAGTACTGAACAGGAGCACTGGTAAATACATGGTGACGTCAGCAGACTCGCCAGATATTCCCTATTTGTCCAAGGATTTGAAGGGTGTCAAAATGTGTTGTCATCTTAGTCAAAAGAACCAAAATCATCCTTGAAATGCCTTGCTAACACAACTAACCCTCACCTGTGTGCCAGACTACTTCTGTCTTCCATATATTCTTTATGTTAACAGGGTTATTATAAAGCACATTTTCTGAATCTGCAATCATTCCTTTGACAATTACTGGTACCCAAAGGAAAACTCATTTTCTTTGCATTCTCCCAGTAATCTATAAAAAGCTGTGTCTTGTTGTAGTGGAACAAATATGAATCACATATAGTATCTTAGAATACAGAGCTACTGTTAAGATGAAGAACAATGACAACTCCCACAGCTCGTTTATTCAAAATGTAATCAGAAAGAAAAATAACTAAGACAACTAAAGGCTGGTACTTTTTTCTCCCCAGCTTGTCTCTGCACAATTATTAGAGAAAAGAAAAGGCCACTTTCCTGTCATCCGTTGTGATACATCCCAAGTTTAAGACAAAAGTGGTTCATTGCATAACTGGATTACAAGTTAGGGGCTAAAGCCAATAGGTTGAAGACAATCTTGCTAACAGAGCAATGGGATAGGATTACATTGGAAATGTAAAAAGCTTTCTTTGTGACTTTCTTCTGTTTTTGAGAAGAGTTTCGTATGCTGGACCACTTTTTCCTTTTCTTTTTTTTACAGGTCCTGGGGTTTGAACTCAGGGCCTGAGCACTGTCCCTGAGCTTTTATGTTCAGGCTAGTATTCTACCACTTGAACCACTGCTCCATTTCCAGCTTTTTGTGGTGTTTCAATTGAAGATAAGAGTCTCACAGATTTTCCTGCCCAGCTGGCTTGGAACTGTAATCCTCAGATCACAGTCTCCTAAATAGCTAGGATTTCAGGCGTGAGCCACCTGCACCAAACTGCTAGACCACTTTTTAGTTTCTGTTCCTTTCCCCATTTTCCAAAAAGCATGGCGGCCAGTGATCACACCATTATCAGAACACATCATGATGATCCAAAAGGAAGCGATGTTGACTTAGTCTCTGACTAAAGTTCATCTCCCCAATAACATGTGACATTTGATTTTGGAGTATGAGGGCTGCATTTCTATGTGTTTTGAGTGAAAAGAAAGTATTAAAAATTTCACATTACATTAAACTTTTCAAATTTCATTAAAAAATAATCTCATAAAAAGGAATGATTAAAAGCATTATTCAAACTAAATTCTCATTTGCAGCAAGGTGTATCATAGCAGGAAGTGGTTAAGGATATAGAAGCAACATGAGATATATATATATATATATATATATATATATATATAAATTATATCTTTGCCTGTGTAATTTTAATTGGAGATTCTGAAAACCTGTCTTTATTGGAGAATTATTGGAGAAAAAAGATCCCCCCTTAAATGTTGGCCTTCAGCAAGCAGAATAATAAGTGCAATACTTGTAAATCTACTTGACACTATAATAAACTGAACTGAGCTTTTCAAGTCTCTTTCTCAGACTAAACTAAATTTTTGAGAATGTGTGTGGTATATTTTGTCTCCAGTTCTTTGCATCATATAAGATGTAAGTGTGGATGGATGAATGGATGTGATGTCTTTTACATACAGCAATATAATCGAGTCATTCAATCTTTCCTTGTTGACCAAAAGAAAAAAATCTATTGTAACAAAATTCACAGTTTTGTCATTTCAGTCTATCGTACTTTGTTTTTTGCTTTCTATTTCCCCTTCAATTGATAGAAAGCAAAAATGTTAGCTGGGTGCCAGTGGCTCACGCCTGTAATCCTAGCTACTCAGGAGGCTGAGATCTGAGGATCACGGTTCAAAGCCAGCCTGGGCAGGAAAGTCTGTGAGACTCTTATTTCCAATTAACCATCAGAAAACTGAAAGTGGTGCTGTGGCTCAAGTGGTAGAGACCTCGCCTTAGCTGAAGAGCTGAGGGACAGCACCCAGGCCCAGAGTTCAAGACCTACAACCAACCAAAAGAAGAAAAAAGAAACCCAAAATGTCCCCAATAGGTTTCTGTGTGTACTGTCTTAGAGGAAGAAATAGGAATGGTTGTTTCTTCCATGAATTTAAGATGAAAACATAATAGTGTTATTTAATCTTTGTTTTTTTTTTTGGGGGGTCCGGTCGTGGGGCCTGAACTCTGGGCCTGGGCGCTGTCCCTCAGCTCTTCAGCTCAAGGCTAGCCTAGCTCTACCACTTGAGCCACAGCGCCACTTCCAGCTTTTTTCTTTTTGCTTATGTGGTGCTGAGGAATCGAACCCAGGGCCTCATGCATACAAGGCAAGCACTCTACCACTGAGCTACCTTCCCAGCAATAGTGTTAATCTTTATCAGTCAGCTTTTTAATTTCTTTAAACATAAGTACTTGACATTTTAAGCAGTTAGATTTATTTTGGCTCATGGTTCTAAGTTATCCAGCCCCAGGTCAGCTGGCTGTACCACTTTTGACTGAGACAAGGCAGAACATCCTGACAGGGCGACAGAGTAGAGCTGCACACCTCATAGCAGCCAGGAAGAAGAGGGAGGAAGGGGGAGGGGCAAGGGAAGTAAAAAGGAAGGAGTGAGGGCGAGAGGAAGGAAGGAAGGGGGGGGGCACGTGGCTAAGAACACTGCCTTCTTCTAGGCAAGCCCCAAGCCCTCTTAGCCCATTCAGCTAAAAACTACCAGTGAATTGATGAGTTAATCTACATGATCAAATTACCTGTCAATAGCACCACCTGCTGGGGACCAAGCCTCCAACACAAGAGCCTTCTGGGGACATTTCATATCTAAGCCACATTATTTAAATCTCAAATCATAAATCACAAAATCATTTTTGTTAGGTTGAAACTGGAGAAGCCATTTATTTTCCTCTGAACACCAAAAGACAGCATATCTCTTAAATATGTCCTTTATTGAAATAGCTGGAGGAGCAATATATCTGTCATTGTATTTATGGAAATCACAGGTTTGGAGATAATCTGAAAAAAATCAGTATATTAAAATGTATTCTTAGAACTGGCATTAAAATATTTTTCTAGGGGCTAGGAAGGTGGCTCAGTGGTAGAGTGCTTGCCTTGCATGCATGAGGCCCTGGGTTCGATTCCTCAGTACCACATAAGCAGAAAAAGCCAGAAGTGGACACTGTGGCTCAAGTGGTAGTGCTAGCCTTGAGCTAGAGTTGAGGGGTAGTGCCCAGGCCAAGTTCAGGCCCCACAACCAACCAAAAAAAATTTTTTTTTCTAATGGATTTATAATCAGTACTCTTAGCAGTCATTGTTTAGTTTTTATTCTCTTAAGCATATTTGATACGTATACCTGAGAAAATAGTGATAGATATATAACATCACTTTGATATCATTAATGGTTTATTCCTTTTAATTAATGCTAAAAGCACATAGGCCATGTGATTCATGATTCAGTGCTGTTCTGAATGCCTTTGAATGAATTTGTGAATAGTGAATCTTTTTTAGAACTAATGGGAAGTCAGTTTCTAACCTATGCCTTTTTACTTAATTATGGAAGGAAAAAAAAGGTCAGTCTCAGAACACCACCACCATCTAGGGGCCTCTTCCTTAATTGCAGGCTCTTCCTGTGATACCATTGGAGACCAGAGCTCACTCAGCCTGCAGAGGTTAAATGATTTTTGTCTAGTATGTACTAGCAGAATCCAAAGTAAAACTTGGCTCTACTGAGGTCCGATTCAATGTTATGTCCACTTGTTATGCTAAAATGGTACATTTTTCAACAGTTACACCTGTGGTTCTGGTAAGTCTTACTGGCTTATAAAAGTTGCATCTTTTACAGTTCTCAAGTTAAAAAGTTGCTCAGAACACCTGGAATCCCAGTACTCAGGAGATAGAGATAGAATTGTGAGTTCAAATTGTAACCCCTCTGTAAAGTATGTTCACAAATAAAACAAAATTAAATTAAAAAGAATTGTGAGTTCAAGGCCAGCCTGGACTACAGATAAATTATGTTGATGTTTCCTAGAGCTCTAATGTGAGCTGAATGGCTAATGCAGTTTCCTTTTTTTCCATTGCTGTTAAATGGGAAATAACCAAATACTTGGAATATCACATCTTATAAAATTTGTCAGAAAGGCTGAGCTTTTTGGTAACCAGCAAGCTATCTGAAACCAATGAGTCTGGGACAAATTCTGGATGTTTTTGAAGAAACTGTAATATTGTATTTAAATGTTAAAAATTGGGCAACAATTCAGTATTTTTAGGAGACAATGATTCCGTTCAGAAAGTAATGCCACCTACTGGTTTATTTACTTTGAACAAGAAATGACAAGGGGTTGGGAAGGGTGGCTTAGTGGTAGTCCTTGACTCACATGCATGAGGCCCTAGGTTCGTATTCCTCAGCACCATATGAACAGAAAAGGCTGGAACTGGGGCTGTGGTTCAAGTGGTAGAGTGCTAGTCTTGGGACAGCACCCAGGCCAAGTTCAGGACCCATGACCAATGACAACAAAAAAAATTGATGAATCATCTTTTTGGTTTTCCTAACCAGGCCTCTAGGTACTAAAGGCCTGCCTCAGACTTGTGATCCTCCTGCCTCCACTTTGTGCATGCTAGTGCAGGTACGTACCATCACACCTGTGACCAGCAGGCAACATACAAAATACTGACCTGTATTTTTTTTTTCTTTACACTTAAAGGGAACAGGCCAGGCATGACAATATGTTCCTGTTAGTTCCAGGTACTCATCATGGTGGGAATGCATGGGAGGAGAAACTTCACCTCATGGCACCTGGGAGGCAAAGAGGCCCAGGTGCCAGTATCTCCCTCGAGGGAATGCCCAGTGACCTAACTCCCTCTAACTATGTACCACTGCTTAAAGATTCTACCATTTCAGCTGGACATGGTGGGATCCTACCAGTCATGCTAGCTACTCTCTGGAAGCTTGAATTGGAAGAATCAAGGTTCAAGTTCAGCCTGAACCAAAACTGTTTACAAGACCTCAGTTGAAAGGCTAGAACGGTTGTGCATGCCTATGATCCCAGCTGTGCAGGAAGCATATTAGGAGGCCCATGGTATAAGACAGCTTAGGGGAAACTGAAATTATAATCTAAGGGCTGAGGTAGGTCTAAAGTCCATCTCTCAGTAACCATTAGGCAGGGGCCCAAGCCTTAGTACATGGGCTTCAGGTTGTATTTCAGATCCAAAGAATACCAACATTCAACAGATAATCACTCATTAAACTGGTGTGATTAGATACTTAACAATAAAGTTGTTTGTAGGTGTGCTAGGATTCTGATTTTTTTTTTTGTCGGTCATGGGTCTTGAACTCTGGGCTTGGGCACTATCCCTCAGCTCTTCAGCTCAAGGCAAGCGCTCTACCACTTGAGCTACGTGACGCTTCTGGTTTTCTAGTGGCTTATTGGAGTCTCAGTTTCCTGCCAGAGCTGGCTTTGAACCGTGATCTTCAGATCTCAGCCTCTTGAGTAGCTAGGATTACAGGCGTGAGCTACCGGTGCCCAGTTTTGATTGTTTCTTTGTAAAAGTTTTGAAGATCGCAGTAGTCCTCATGCTGGTACTGTTGGGAGGTGATAGAACTTTAGGAGTAAGTCATGGGGAAAAGAAGGCCTTCACAAGGGACATTGGGATTCTGGCCTCTGCCCCTTTTTTGCTTGTTTCCCCAGGTGCACTCTTCACACACAATCCTGCTGTGATATACTGTGCCACCACCCCAATCCCACAGGTAACCAGCTAAGTGAAGTCATAGGCCAACACAAACCTTTCCTCCATGGAAGGTAATTACCCCCAGTACTTTGTCAGTGACAGAAAGCTGACCAACACGACATATGCTGAGAATTAGGGCAGATGTAATGCTTGATGTTGTACCCAACTTTCAAGTTAAAACCTCAGCCTGCCAGTTTTGTGGATGCTACCAGTAGACGTAAAACTTTTGCATCAGAAAAAGAACTTCTAGGGGCTGGGAAGGTGGCTCAGTGGTAGAGTGCTTGCCTTGCAAGCATGAGGCCCTGATACCACATAAGCAAAAAGAAAAAAAGCTGGAAGTGGCGCTGTGGCTCAAGTGGTAGAGCGTTAGCCTTGAGCTGAAGCGCTGAGGGTCAGTGCTCAGGCCCAGAGTTCAGGCCCCACGACCAGACCAAAAAAAAAAAAAAAACAAAAAGAACTTCTGTTGCTCAATAGCTGGGTTTCATGATCGTGCATATCAGCTTCTCATGCCAATATCCAAGATGACACAAAGGGCCGTCATGTAGTAGGTTGTCTCACAGAACACTTAACGTTAAATTTACTGTCTCCATAGCAAGTAGAAAAAAGGAGGAAACATTACAGCAGCCTCAAGGTTGTTCACAAGGATATAAACCAGGTTCAGAGAGCAGAGATGTACTGTTGGAATACTAGTCAAGGCCCGGGAGGGTCACCAGGCTGTGGCAGATTGCAGTTGGCCAAGACTGAACATTGACATGAGCTTGGGACACTGATGGCTACTCCAATTACTGAGACCCCATCCACCCAATTCCTGCACAATTCCTAATCACAATGCTCTCCAAGGCCCCAGACTTCAGGTAGGCCCTAGGAGCCCCCTAGGTCTTTCAGGAAGCCAAGGGTATTCACTGTAGACCTATCCCTGTCTAAACTAGGACTTGATGTCATTGCCCTTAGATAGGCAAAAAGGAAACTCCTATCAATAGATAGCTCAGCATTACCTTAAGGGAAACCACTTTTGCTCAAGGTTCACTGTTAAACAGGTTTGCAGCATCACCATGTTGGGGGATAGATGGGGGTGAAGTTTCTGTTGCTGTCACACCAGAGGCCACTTACATGACAAAAGCACTGCACTAGCCAGACTAGATCCAATCCAATCACACTGGTGCTAGTGACTATATTCACATTTGGGAGCTACTACTATTGGGATTTGAGTGATGAAAATATACTCGGTAGCAGATGCCTATATTAAGACCAATAACCACTTTTCTCTAAATTCAGCTTCAAAACAAGTGTCTGACAGTAAATTTAAATTATCTACTGACTGCATTACATGGTTGACAGAGCTACTCAGGAGACTGAGATCTATGGATCAAGGTTCATAAAGCCAGCCTAGTTAGCAAGTGGTATGGCTTGAAAGTTAAGAACTCTGGCCTTGAGCAAAAAGTCAAGCAAGAGCCCAAGACCCTAGTACTAGAACCAAAACAACCAAAAAAAAATCCTCTCTAGGCATGTGGCAGAGACTCACACCTGCAATTCCCTGCCTGCTCAGGAAGGTGAGATCTGAGGACAGTGATTCAAAGCTAGCTTGGACAGGCAAGTCCGTGAGACAAAAGCCTAAGTGGAACTGTGGCTAGCAGGGCACAAGCCTTGAGCAAAAGAGCTCAGAGAGAACATCCAGACTGGCTGGCACACACAAACTCCAGATCACTACAACTTAAATAGCACAATACCATTTTAACTACTTAATCGAGAAAATCCACACAAGATTAAAAGTTCACCAGGTCTTATCAAGTCAGACTGGTTCACCAACTTGCCAGGCTTAAAAAGTGCTGAGATGCAAACCATCACAAATAAGCCTTTTATTTGTCACTATTAAAACTCTGGATTTTAAACAGATTCTTGGACTGGTGGTTCGTATCCATCAGCTCGCTCGACTTTAGCACCAGTCTCGTCACCAGTAGCTTTTCCAGAACTACCACCTTCACCATGAAGCTCCATGAGTTTTCCCA
>NW_012267338.1:538106-545031 GCF_000151885.1 Dipodomys ordii | reverse complement strand
CCGGAAGTGGCGCTGTGGCTCAAGTGGTAGAGTGCTAGCCTTGAGCTGAAGAGCTGAGGGACAGCGCCCAGGCCCAGAGTTCAGGCCCCACGACCGGACCAAAAAAATAAAAACAGTAAAAAATAAAAAAATAAAAAAGTATTATGACCAAGTTAGGAAATTCTTGCTATGCTAAACATCCAGATTGTTTAAATATCTGTTATGTTCTAAACAAGATATACTAATGATTAAATACTTTCAACTAGTACATGATTAGAATCCGTAACTAGTGGTCCTATCATTGCCTAAATTTTAAGAAATGCAATCTTAGGTATGGACAATAACTGACTTGCTTTGAATTTCACAAATTATATACCCTAGTTCCAAAAACAAAATACAATGCCTAGAACCACAAATACAGATCAACAAAGTAGGCAGGGTTGACAATGTGGCTTAGTGGCAGAGCACTTATGCATACATGAAACCCTGGGTTTAATTCCTCAGTACCACATAAACAAGCAGCTTGGACAGTGCGCAGACCGAGTTCAAGCCTCAGGACTGGGGGGGAAGGGGGGAGAGACACACAAAAAAAAACCTAGCCAAACATTCCTAAATAGGCAATCATAAATCTTAAGGGAATGTCAGAAACAAATGTATTGGCATAATCAGTATGTATCATATGGGACCGAAACATTTTGTCATCATTCATTCCCGTACATAATACCCCAAAACTACAGGGTTAGCCAGGTAGAAGCAAACCAATTTTCATCACCTCCTAATATGACAGGAGTGCTTTTATTTTATCCTCACAATTCTGCAGACACTCTTCCACCCATTTTACAGATCAAAGCAAGTAGGGTGACTTTTTGCCAAGGTACATAAGCCTCAGACTTACACACTAGTCTGTCACTGTATGCTTTATTGAAAGGTTAGCCTAGATACTCTGTTCATAACAAATTATGCTCCAGAGCGTACAACCTAAAGCCAGCAAACTGGAATTTAACAGGAGACCTAAGTTTCATGAAAATGGGCTTTTCAAGGAAAGAAAGTCCATCACCAGCCACAAATCACATCTGGTGACATGATACACCACCACACTATGCCACTGTGGGTCAAGCAGTTCACAGTACACTCTGATGCAGTTTGGGGTCTCACCTGCCACTTTTTGACCATAGAGCACATTTTGTCTCGGGTGAGATCCATGCCATGGAAGTTGGTCAGACAGTTCTTGCCCTGAACGTCCTCAGTAATTAGCTTGAATTTTCTAAACGCGACTTCATCATTCTGCAGATCAGCAAGGCTCACTTCAAACACCCGACCCTTGAGGCCATCAGATGCGATTTCTACAAAACACATGTTCACGCATTATCATTTGAGAGTAAAACACAAGTTAATGGCAGAACTGGATCCAGTTAATGGAAAATTGTAAAGACTTAACCTTGATTACCAAAACCATTCAGACACTGAAGACTTATTGGCAGTATGTACCCGCTATCCATTTCCTTAGCAAACTGTCATGGCTGCTCTTAATTCTCCAAGCTCAGTGTAGAAAAGACAAGCACCACAGATGACAAACACAAACCCAAATCAGCTGATGCCCACCACCACCACCACAGGATGCATTCTATAATATAACCCACCTGCCCCAAAGTAAGAGAAACATTAGGTGTAAAGATACTCACTGGTTCCTTGAGTCCTCGTGACTAGTGTTTTCCCAATATTCCTTATATTGAACATGGCTGGTGCTTTCACATCATACCAATCCTTCTTAGAAAATGGATCAACCCTGGAGTGAGAGAAAGAAAGTGTCTCGTGTCACTGAAAACCGCGCTAAGTAGTGCCCCTCTCCAGCAAGACTCTAAGAAGCTAACTTGGCCTCTGCGTCCCGGAGAGGAGAGGGGCTCCGAGGTGAGCCAGCTCTGGCCACGGTCTCCCAACACTGAGGACGAAGGCGGCGTCCCACCCCGGCGGTCCTCCGCTTACGATCAGACCCGTCGGCGGCTCACGCGGGGCGGCTGCGAGGCCCCGGGTTCCCGACACGGGGGTGCCGATCGCGGACGGCGACTTCCCGGTTTACGACGCCGGGGTGCGGGGGGGTCCCGCAGCCCGACTCACACGCCGCGCCGTCCCGGGTAAGTTTGGGTAGCCGAGCCGCCGACAGGCCGCGGTCCGGGCGCCCCGCTCAGCTCCGGTCCGCTCAATCCGACTCGCATCCCCGCCATCCGGCTCGCCACGAGACCTGGAACCCGCCCGCTGTCTCCACCAGGACCCCAAGGAGCGGGGGTCCACGAAAGCCCCCACTTACACTTTCTTCTTGGCTCCCTTTTTGCCGCCTTTTGTAAGGCGCTTGTTCTTGCCTACCGCCATGGTGCCGGTCAGAGAGCCAAAAGGGCGGAAGTGCAACTCGCGCGAGAACTTAGGCGTAAGGGGCGGGGCGCGCCGCGTACGTGGTGATCCCGACTCCTTCGCCTTTCCGCTTTCAAAGCTCTCGCGACAATAGACGGAGACGTCTTCCGACTAGTGTAGCTGAGACAGCGCCCCCGTGCGTGCGGAGGCCGCGCTGCGTGGACGCGGGCGCTGGAGCGGCGCGCACCTGTGCTTCCGCATCTCTGAAGGCCACGCCCTCTGCATCTCATTTAAAGCTGAGCTGGACAGGTGATTCCGAGCTGCTTCTTGAACAGGCCTTGAGCTTGGAAGTCAGGCAGCAGATCCAAGTCCAGATCTGCTCTCCACAGCCCTAGCCCTCCTAAGTTACAGGGCGGCCCTGATACCATCCGCCTCCTAAGCTTGTCTGTGGGCTTGAACGGCGGCGGGGAGGTTCGGCTTGGTGAGGCCTTGCTGGTTGGTCTCCGGGATGCGGGGGTCTCCCGGGCACTTGCCTGGCCCTGCATTCCTTCCACTTCCAGTGGGGGGGGGGGGATCAAAGGGCGATGGGTAAGGAATCTGCAAAGTTCGATTTTTATAACTAACCTTTTTTTTTGCCCAAGGCTGGTGCTCTACCACTTAGGCCACACTAACACTTGCTGAAGTTTGCTGGTTAATTGTAAACAAGAGTCATGAGTTTGTCCAATTTCGTTCTTAACTGTAGGGATTTTTGTCTTTGTTTTCCTTTATTAGCTCTGTGTGTGTGTATGTGTATGTGTCTTGGGGCTTTGACTCAGGGCCTTGACTGCTTGTGTGTGTGTGTCTGTGTCTGTCTGTCTTGGGGCTTTGACTCAGGGCCTTGACTGCTATCCCTGAGCCTTCTTTTGTTCAAAGTTAACACTCTACCACTGGAGCTCCACTTCTGGCTTTTTTAGTAGTTTAGTGGAGATAAGAGTCTCACAGAAGACTTTCCTGACCCAGCTGGCTTCCAACCACAATCCTCAGATGGCAGGCTCTTGAGTAGCTAGAATGAGAGGTGTGAGTGACCAGTGCCAAGCTCCTTAGCTTACTTTTGACTGGCATACACTATGTAACTAACTCAGTGGCCTGGAAGGGTCCCTCTTCCTGCCTCAGCTTTCTGAGTGTTGGGATTACAGGTATGTACCCCACCCCCTCTTATGTGTAAGGGTTAATGAAGCATATCTTGGTACTAGCTCAGAGGGAAGCTCTGGAAAGCTGGTGGCCTCTGTGGCTTGGTACCCAGGCGCTGGACTTCTCACTTCCCTCCTCTCACTTCCCTCCTCAACTTCCCTCTGGGCAAAAGAAAAGAAACAGCACAATCTGTGTCCAATCCAGAAACCAGCTCTTGCTCACACAGTTCCAAACAAGCCTTACAAAAAAAATTTAATATCACAACCTTAATTGTGGTCTAGAATAAAATGAATAAAACTGCTTATCCAGAAAGTGACAAAATGTCTCATTTCCAGCCATTTCCAGACTGATTATATAGATAAGGTTGAAGGCTCAGCTCGGCTGATAGAGTACCAGCCAATGAATGAAAGTGCCAGGTACTGAGTACACCCCCACCCAAAAAAAAAGATGACAAATATAAAAAAATGGCTTAAAATAAATACAAGATAGGCAAAGATCATACAGCTAAAGAGCTGTGGTAGGCTCCACGAGGGAAAAAAATCTCAAAAGTACCCAAAGTGGCAGCAAAGAATATTCGTCTGGGTTGTTTGTTTTGTGCGGTTTTTTTGTGCCAGTCCTGAGTCTTAAACTCATTATATAGCTAAGGCTGGTCTCTAGCTTGTGATCCTCCAGCCTCAGCCTCCTGCATGCTGGGATTACAAGTGGGCGCCATTGCATATGGACTTCTTTTTGGTTAAACAGGGCATTGGTGATGTCTGCTTGCTTAGTTTTCCCTAAGACAAACTGCAGCAGCTGTCCTTCATTGATCATCTACTAAGGGAATCAAACCTGCATCATTTGCTATTCGCTCACAATTACTTTTATAACCCTGTGGAATATTACTTCTATCCCTTTTATGGATGAGTAAAGCGAGGCCCGGAGAGATTGAGAAATTTGCTCTGAAGGGTGAGGAGGGTTGAACTTTACACCTGACTCCAAAGCCTGGCTGCTGAGAAGAAAAAAATAAATACAAAGCTGCAAGTGGTGAGGTGTGTCCCAAATTCCAGCACTGGGGAGACTGAGGCAGGAGGAAGCTGAGTTGGAGGCTGGTCTTGGCTACATGGTATGACCCTGTCTCAAAACAAACAACAGAAGAAAGCAAAGTTCAAACTGAGAAGCACAATGCTCTTGTTCCCCTAACCAGGCCTTCCTCCATACACTTTAAGCTTATTATAGATGGACTGCATTTAGTATGACCACTGGAAACTTGGCTTTCTGGAAATTTAGACGTATTAATTTTAATCAGTCATTTGGACACTCACAAAATTACACACATTTTTATATATCAGATATGTATTTATATATATACATATGTATATATATATATATGCATATATATGGATGTTGAGCTTGAGAGGGAAAAGAATAAAATCATAGAGCAAAGTCACTTCTGAAGTAGACAGGGCCTCCACCAAAACTGTGGGTCTTTATTGTGATAAGTATGGAAGCCTGGAGGGCGCGAATGGGGGCCGAGGCCTCTGGACGCCACTCCTCTGTGCGATGGGCTTCCTGGAAGGAACAGAAGAGCAGAAGAGCAGAGCCCGCACCAGCGCCACTGAGGGGATGAGTCTTGTCTGAATAAAAGATCGGCTAGGTTCAGGTTTCTCTTTTCCATTTCTCACATTACTGTTGAGCCTCTCTCGCTCTCCAGAAAGCTTGTGTACGCGTTTCAACCAGACTCAGCTGAGCTGAGAGAGTGAGGAGTCTCCCCTCGACGGGGCAGTGGCTTCCGGGGAGGCCATGCTGGTGGCAGAGGCGGTGGAGCTGTGGGCGTGTCCTCCGGGAGGGAGGGCGCTTCTCCCCACTGTCCTTCACCTTTCCCTCCCCTTCCCTCCACTTCCAGACAGGAGCCAGGCCCTGCGTATCTGCTTATCTTAGTGTGGCACAAACTGCCAGTCAGACCTCTCGTGGGTCCTGGGATCCATTTTCCGATTGTCACCAGCACTTTGGTTTTCTTCCCCAGCTCTCACTAGACAGCCCCCCACCCGCCTCCTGCGTGCTGCCATCACAGGGTGCTCTCGTGTTTAAATGAAATGCAACGGAATCTATATGATGACATGGAAAGTTTAATTATTGCGCAATTCTTTCAGCGTTTAAGAACATTACTCTGTGTGTGTGTGTTTATGCGCTGGACCACTGCATAGCGTCCTACCACCAGCACAGCGCCATTTCCAGCTTTAAAAACTTTTTTTTGGTGGGGGCTGGGAAGGTGGCTCAGTGGTAGAGCGCTTGCCTTGCAATGCATGAGGCCCTGGGTTCGATTCCTCAGCACCACATAAGAAAAAAGCTGGAAGTGGTGCTGTGGCTCAAGTGGTAGAGTGCTAGCCTTAAGCTAAAGAGCTGAGGGATATCGCCCAGGCCTAGAATTCAAGACCCACGACTGACAAAAAGAAAAAGTGCAAAAATATCACCTAGTATCTCTTTACTGATAGCATTCAGTAATCACTAGCTGAAAGTTAGCAAGGTGTTGGTGGCTCACGCCTGTAATCCTAGCTACACTGAAGGCTGAGATAGAATTTCCAAGTCAGCCTAGGCAGTAATGTCCACAAGACTCCATCTCCAAAATAACCAGCAAGAGCTGGGCTGGTGGTGTGGTTCAAGTGGTAGAGTACTGGTTAAACAAGCAAAAGCTGAGCATGCTTGAGGCACAGAGTTCAAGCCCTCATATGAAAAAAAAAAAAGTAAAAGCAGATGTTGTAAAGTCCACTCCTGGATTGCTAGCAGACTCCACCCGCCTCACAGCAAAGTCTCCACCCAGTACTGTGTTACCTAGGTAACTGGCACACCTGGAAGAGGTCACATCTGCATCCGGTGAGGTTACGTCTGAATTTGATGCGGCCACACCTTTCTCCGCCCATACCCTAGATAAAGCCTAGCCCAGGCCCAGACGCTCTCTCTGCTCTTTTCTAGCTCTTTCTCAGCTCTCTTCTCTTTCCTAGCTTGCTCTTTCCCACCTTTCCCAGATGCTCTTTTCTAGCTCTTTTCTCTCTTTTCTAGCTCTTTTCTCTCCTTCCCAGCTCTCTCTTTCCCAGCTCTCTTTCCCAGGCCTTCCCCCACCGTGTGGAGGACCAAGATGGCCTGGTGCCACCTGGAACAATAAATAAACCTATCTCTTACCTGAATACCACGTGGGTGGTGCTGTTCTTACTCTTTTTAAAAACCTATCTCTTTTTAAAAACCTAACAGATGTTATCAAGTATAGTTAACTAGTTAACACGCTGACATTTATTCCATGTAGACAACTGGTATAAACCAAGGGCAATCTCTTTGTGTGTGTGTGTGTGTGTGTGTGTGTGTGTGTGTGTGTGTGTGTGTAGACAACTGGTATAAACCAATCAAGGGCAATCTCTTTGTGTGTGTGTGTGTGTGTGTGTGTGTGTGTGTGTAGGTC
>NW_012267338.1:534135-538056 GCF_000151885.1 Dipodomys ordii | reverse complement strand
AAATCTCAAAAGTACCCAAAGTGGCAGCAAAGAATATTCGTCTGGGTTGTTTGTTTTGTGCGGTTTTTTTGTGCCAGTCCTGAGTCTTAAACTCAGGGCCTTAGTGTTGTCTCAGCTTCTTTTGCTCCAAGTTAACATTCTACCACTTGAGCTACAGTGCCACTTCCAGCTTTGTTTTGTTAGTTAAGAGTCTCATAGCTCCTGCTCTGATTGGCTTTGAACTATGGTCCTCAGAGCTCAGCTTCCTGAATAGCTAAATTACAGGCCTGAGCCACTGTCGCCCGGCTTGTTCTTGTTTTTGATATAAGGTCTGGCTGTGTTACCAGGTGGTACTCCCATGATCCTCATCTCAGTCTCCTGGGGTAGCAAGGAATGCCGTGCAGTGCAGGCCTGGCTGGTGATTGGAATTCACACTCCTTTCCAGACATCTTTTGTGTTTTGCTCCATGTGTAACAATGCACAGGAACTGGCTGTAATGGAAATTCAGATCAATAGGAATTATATAGACTTCCATCTCTGATTAATCACCAATTCCTGAGTCCAGGGGTGGAGCATGAAAATGAACACATGGTCTGAGCTGCAGAGAGGATCAGCTTGGGAATGGGAGCAGCCTATGTGAACCGTAGCTGCACTACTTTCTTCTGATGTTTGGTTCATACAAACAATATTTGTGTGTGTGTGTGTGTGCGCGTGTGTGTGCTGGTCCTGTGTGTGTGTGTGTGTGTGTGTGTACATACTTACGTACATGTCTGTGCTGGTCCTGAGGCTAGAACTATGGGCCTGTCTGAGTTTTTTCTTCTTGCTTTTTTGTGGGGGTTAATTGGAGATAAGAGTCTCACTGACCTTGCCCAGGCTGGCTTTGAACTATTATCCTTAGATCTCAGCCTCCTGAGTAGCTAAGATTACAAGCATGAACCACCAGGCAGGGCAGAAATATTTCTTTTTTTTTTGGGGGGGGGTCTGGTCGTGGGGCCTGAACTCTGGGCCTGGGCGCTGTCCCTCAGCCCTTCAGCTCAAGACTAGCCCTCTACCACTTTGAGGCATAGCGCCACTTACAGCTTTTTCTTTTCTTTTTGCTTATGTGGTGCTGAGGAATCGAATCCAGGGCCTCTTGCATGCAAGGCAAGTGCTCTACCACTGAGCCACCTTCCCAGCCCCAGCCAGAAATATTTCTTTTTCTTTTTTAGTGTTTTTTTGGTTTTGTTTTGTTTTTGTTTTTGCTGCTCCTCACGCTTGAACTCTGGGCCTGGGCACTGTCCCTGAGCTTCTTTTGCTCCATGACTCTACTGCTTAATCCATAGCGCCACTTCCAGCTTTTTGAGTAGTTTATTGGCGATAAGCCTGCCCGAGGCTGGCTTGGAATCCCCATCCTCAGATCTCAGCCTCCTGTGTAGCTAGGATTACAGAGCCACCGGCCCCCAGTGAAAATCTTTCTTAATTGTGGGAAGGATAGGAACTTCAGAAATGGAGAATGATGCTTTTGATGAAATGGGGAGAAAATGCAGATTATTTTGAAAGAAAATGCCTTGATGTATTCACTTGCTTTCGTTTGTATTCGCTTGTTTTTTTGGAGCTGTGAAATCAGGGTGGAAGAAACAGCTTGCTTTAGGATCAGCAAGTCTGGTAAGCTGAGATTAGACAGAGTGGGCATGGATTCTTAGGGTACCAAGGTTTTCTTAAAGCTGCAGCCCCTAAGGAAACCCAGGGCAGCAGCCTGGTCAAGTGGCCAAGTCCCCAGCTCATACGCACGTCTATGGAAGAGGTTAGTGATGAGGCTAAGGCTGTGCAACCTAATTGCTTTCCCAAACTGGAAGCGAGCAGTGGCCAGTGTTCTGCCTCAGGAAAGGGTCCTCACATCCAAGATGGTGGCTTGGGGGGAGAGGAGGCATGAAAGTCCAGCTTGCTTCCCATGTAAATAAGGCCTCTGCCTAGACAGCAGAGCTAGGAAAGTCTCTGCTCGGGTCACTGCTGGGTCATTGTTGGCTGTTGTACCAAGCAGGAAGCCTGGACTGTAGTCAGCTGTTGGTCCTGCACCATGCTGGAGCAGGATCTTTGGGGAACTGTTCCCGGGGCTCTTCTGTGTTATTATTCTCTTTCTCCCTGCTTCCCACCTGTCCCTCATTAGCTTACAGATTCTGCTCACCTGCAGTTGTACAATGTATAGGATCCTGCATGGTGACTCACTCCTGTAATCCCAGCCACTCAAGAGGTGGAGAATGGGAGGACTGAGGTTCAAGGCCAGCCTAGGTAAAACGTCAGGGGGCCCCACCCTAATGTCAACAAGTAGGCCAGCCTGTACTCTTAGCTAGGCAAAAGGTAAGCTATGTGGGATTGGCTAATGTGCATGCGTCCTGGTGCTCTCCACTGCAGGGCATCTTCATTGCATGGGTTCTAGATCTGGCATGCCAGAGAACAGTATTCCTCCCCCTGCCCACCCCTCTCATCTCCCCCACCCCCACCCCTGCAAGTCGGGGCAGGGAGGTCCTGTGCTCTGCCACTGGAGTCATGTCCAGAGTCCTTTTTTGCTTTAGTTTTCAGGTATCATTTCACTTAAAAAAAAAAAATCTCCCAGAACTTCCTACCTCCTGACTCCAGTTTAGTTGGAATTACAGGCATGTACCACCATGTCTGGCTTATTGATGAAGATAAGGATTTATAGCTGGGTGCTGGTGGCTCATGTCTGTAACCCTAGCTACTCAGAAGGCTGAGATCTGATGACTGCAGTTTGAAGCAAGCTCAGGCATTTAAGTCCATGAGACTCTTATTTCCAATTAACTTTAGAGAGGAAGAAAGAAAAAAGGAAAGAAGGACAGGAAGGAGGGAAGGGAAGGAAGAAAGAAAAAGCAAAGTAAGGCAAAGCTAGAATGGAACTTTGGCTCAAGTGGTAGAATGCTAGGCTGGATCAAAAAGGAGCAGGAGCTGGGTACCAGTGGCTCATGCCTGTAATCCTCAGGAGGCTGAGATCTGAGGATTGTGGTTCAAAGCCAGCCCAGGCAGCAAAGTCCCAGAGACTCATCCCCAATTAACCACCAGAAAACTGGAAGTGATGCTGTGGCTCAAGTGCTAGAGCTCTGGCCTTAAGCTGAAGAGCCCCTGAGTTCAAATCCTAGGACTGTTTAAGGAAGGAAGGAGGGAAGGAAGGAAGGGAGGGAGGGAGGGAAAAGAAAAAGGAGATAATGTCTCACTAACTTTCTTACCTGAGCTGATCTGGGGTCAGAATTACCTACCTGGAATTACACAGCCTCTACATCTGCCTAGATCCTAGACCTTTTCATGAGAAATCCATTTAACAAACCAGGCGCAGAAGAACCTTCTCCACCAAACAGCATCAATGTAAAACTAACAACAACTTGATTTTAAAAAAAAAAAAAAGGCCAGGCTCCAATGGCTCACGCCTGTAATCCTAGCTACTCAGGAGGCTGAGATCTGAGGATCATAGTTCAAAGCCAGCTCTAAGATTGGAAACAGGGAAATGGGAAGGTATTAGTCAAGAAGTACAAGTTTTCCACTAGAAGATGATAAGAAATATGGACATGGCTCAAATGGTAGATTGTTTGTCTAACATAGTCAAGGGCCCTGGGTTCAATCCTCAATACAGGAAATAAAAGGATCGTGTTCCAGAGTCTAACCATCAGCTTGGTAACGATAGCTCATAATGCTGTGCTTACGATTCCCTGGCAGCATGCCCCACGCACGCAGCCGTAGCTCTGTGAGATGACAGGTGTATTGATGAACTTGGTTGAGGCAGTCATTTTACAATGTAAACATAGATCATCACACCATATGCCTTGAATTGATAGTCTTTTTTTGTTTTTTGAGACAGCATCTCATTATATAGCTAAGGCTGGTCTCTAGCTTGTGATCCTCCAGCCTCAGCCTCCTGCATGCTGGGATTACAAGTGGGCGCCATTGCATATGGAC
>NW_012267338.1:529955-532571 GCF_000151885.1 Dipodomys ordii | reverse complement strand
AAAAAAAGAGTCTCATGGAGTTTCCTGCCAAGGCTGGCTTTGAACCTCAATCCTCAGATCTCAGCCTCCTAAGTAGCTAGGATTATAGGCGTGATCCACTGGCACCGGGCACTAACATCCATTTTTATCTCCTTCACAACCCAAATTCCAAGCCAGGTGTCTGTGGCTCACACCTGTAATCCTAGCTATCCAGGAGGCTGAGATCTGAGAATCACAGTTCAAAGCCAGCCCAAATAGAAAAATCTGTAACACTCTTACCTCCAATTAACTAGCAAACATCCAGAAGTATGGGTGTGGCTCAAGTGGTAAAGCATCAGCTGTGAGTGGAAAAATGGAGTAAAATCGCAAAGCCCTGAGTTCCACATCATAATCATGGAAATAACAACATTGTATAGGATCATGGACGTGGGCAGTCAGCGGTTGAATAGCTGGCTGAATTCATCCCTGAAGCGCAATCCTATTTCATGCCTCAAAGGACTGACAAATGACTGCCTGTCCTGGAGTTTCAGAGCACCTTGTGGCCTTTCCAACCTCTGAAGGTAAATTGTAGGATGCCAGCTCGGGGTGGTAGGCTGGGCTTGGGGTAGGAGCAGCCTGTCAGGGAGTATGAAGGGGACATGGGCACACCCCCTGACATGCACGAGGGCCTGGGGGGCCCTGATGGGGCAGGGGAGGGAGCAGATGCGAATGGTCCTGAGAGAAGCTAATACTACTTTAGAGGAGAGAATTGAGCTGCTGTGAGCTATCTGCAAGAACTGGAATATGCTATGATTTTTTTTTCTGATTTCCATGAGCTATAGAGTCACAGATATGGTTTTTATTTTTTGTGACAATTTCTTTTTTCTTTTCTTTTCTTTCTTTCTTTCTTTTTGGAGACAGGGTCTTTTTATAGAGCCCAGGCTAGACTCCAATCCATGATCGACCCCCCCTCCCCCAGGCATCATCCGGAATCTTGTAATTACAGACACGTGTCACAGCTCCTCCTTTGGCTTTTTTTCCCTTTGCTGTCCTAAGGCTCATACTCACGGCCTTTATTGCAAGCTGGGCAAGTGCTCTTCTATGGAGCCTTGGCCCCAGAGCAGATATTGTTAATCCTGGGGCTTACTGTTTATATTCATAGTTGGAGGAACCCTAATTTCCATTAGAGATGAGTTAAACAATAAAGATGTATCGTTTTCCTATTTCCCAGTTCAGCCTCATAGAGGGGGGTTTCTGAAGCCCGGCTTTAGGCTGTGGTTTCTGGTCAGCGAGCTCATTTCCCTGTGGCTAATCCAGGCTCTAGTTTGGCAACACAGCAATGTGATTAAGCACTGCTCCCCTTAAGCCTCTTCACTAGATCCCTGGCCTTTGGGATTAAATACGCATTTATAAATCCTTCCAGATGGGTTTCCCTCCTCCCCTTCCTATGGTCTCCACACCCCTCCTCCCCCCAGTTTATCAAAGAGTCCTCCCCCTCTCAGGTGAGGTACTGGAATTTGAACTCAGGGTCTCAGTGCTAGGAAGGCACTCTACCACTTGAGCCATGCTCCAGTCCTCCACCTCCACCCCTCTTTTCAGGTAGAGTCTCATTTTTTGGTTGGCCTCCAGACCACAGTCCTGCTCTCTTTGCCTCCTGGGCATGAGGTAAAGCTAGGATGACAGGCCTATGTCACCATATACAGCTTTTTATTGACTGGGACAGTCTTGCTAACTTTTGCCTGGGCTGCCCTTGAACTGCCAGCCTTCTAATTTCCATCTCCAGGGTGTCTGGAATGACAGGCGGAAGCCACCATGTCTGGCTTCTGAGCTGGGGCCTTTTGAAAGCATGTGTGTGTGTACTTGCTGGCCCAGAGCACTCTTGTCTTCTAACCTCAGCTTCCCAATAGCTGGGATTGAAGGTGTGACGGTTACTGCACCCAGATACAAACACAATTCCTTCCTTGCCTTTCCACACATACCTTTTTCTGTCTAAAATCTCCTTGTTTGACATTTTTTGTGTGTGTCAGTCCTAGGGCTTGAACTGAGGGTCTGAGGTGTGTCCTTAAGCTTTTTTTTCTTTTCCCTGAAGGCTGGCACTCTACCACTTCATCACAGCTCCACTTCCAGCTTTCTGGTGATTAATTGGAGATAACAATCTCACCAACTTTCTTGCCCAGGCTGGCTTTGAAATGTGATGCTCAGATCTCAGCCTCCTGAGTAGTTAGGATGTAGGCATGATCTACCAGTGCTTGGCTTGGGTTCTGTTTCTTGAGTACAGAGAAAGAATAAATGAATGACATGGGACTTAGAAGAACAGAGGAAGCTGGGCGCCCGTGGCTCACGCCTGTAATCCTAGCTACTCAGGAGGCTGAGATCTGAGGATCGAGGTTCAAGGCCAGCCCGGGCAGGAAAGTCCATGAAACTCTTATCTCCAATAAACTACCAGAAAACTGGAAGTGGTGCTGTAACTCAAGTAGTAGAGCGCTAGCCTTGAGCTGAAGAGCTGAGGGACAGCCCTCAGACCCAGAGTTCGAGGCCCACGACTGACAAAAAAAAAAAAGATAATGTGATGTCAGGAAAATGAACCGTTAGATGTGTATTTTAATGTTTTTTTCTTTCATGCATGTGTTTCTAACGCATTTATAAGATTATCTCTTT
>NW_012267338.1:520436-529905 GCF_000151885.1 Dipodomys ordii | reverse complement strand
TGTGTGTGTGTGTGTGTGTGTGTGTGTGTGTGTGTAGGTCCTGGGGCTGGAACTCAGGGCCTGGCACTTCGGCTACAGCTTCTCTCGGCTTTTTGGTGATTGGAGATGAGTCTCACAGACTTCCCTGCTGAGGCTGGCTTTGAACTGCCTCCTCAGTTGCTAGGATTGCAGGTGGGAGCCACTACTTAGCTTAATCAAGGGCACTCTCTACCCTAACCAGTAATTGTTTCTAGGATAGGCATGTGGCCATTTGTGCCAGGCAGGTTCTTAAATCTCATACCTCGAGTGGTATTTCTCTTGATGCGGACATGTCTGATTAACGCTGCAAGAACTTCTGTCTGAGGATGAAGCTCTTAGCAGGGTTGCGGAGTGCAGGGAGGAAGAGCCCTGAATCTTTGGTGACGTTGTACAACTTCATCCATCAGCCGTGCCCTAGCTTTGAACTTCCTTGTTCTGGGTCATAATAATTTTTCTTACTAAGTATTATTCACAGTTTAAATAGGTTTTTTTAAATTGACAATCAAAGCATTCCAGCCAATCTATTACACGTCAGGGCCCTTGGCAACCCCGATTGTCCCGCTGGAATCTGAAATGTCTCTGAAGGCTCACATGTTGAAGTTCTGGTCACCAGCTGGGGGCGCCATTGAGAGGCAGTGAGATCATAATTCATGACTTAGCGGTGGAGAAATGAGGAAGTAGGGCCTTGTTGGAGGAGGTAGGTGGGGGGGGGGGGTTGACATGGACGTCTATGTCTAGGCCCCATAGCTTATGTTCTCACGGCTTCCTCTGTCATGTTCTTTTGCCAAAATGTCTCTGCATGTCAAGAGTGTATAGAAATGGAATCAGCTGCTGGGCACCAGTGGCTCAGGCCTGTAATCCTAGCTATCCAGGAGGCTGAGATATGAGGATCGAAGTTCAAAGCCAGCCTGGGGAGCAAAGTCGGTAAGACTTTTTAATATATATATTTATATTTATTTATTGCAAAGATACTGTACAGACAGTCACATGAGTAAGGTAATGACTATATTTCCTATCAAGCATTGTTACCCCCTCCTTTGTTATCCCCTCCCTCCGCACCTCTCCAACTCCTCCCTCCCACCACCCAAGTTGTAAAGTTCATTTTGAACATATGTCTTGTACATCTCATTGTTACTATGAGTCAACCTGTATCCTTATTTCAGCATTTTGTTATTTCCCTTCCCCTCCCCAAATTAGAAAAATGTACATAAAAGATGCAGGGCACCAGAATCAAATACAGTGAAAACGGGGGATATTCGGTGAGACTCTTATCTCCAATGAACCATCATTAAAACCGGAAGTGTCTGAAAGTGGTAGAGTACTCTCCTTGATTGAAAAAGCTCAGAGACAGTGCCCAGGCCTTGAGTTCAAGCCCCAGGACCAATAGAAAAAGAGTGAGATAGAGAAACAGAGAGACAGGAAGGAAGGGAGGGAGGGAAGGAAGGAAGGCAGGAAGAAAGAGAGAGAAAGAGAAAGAAAGAAAGAAAGAGAGAAAGGGAGGAGAGGGGAGGGGAAGGAGGGGAGGAAGCCCACAGAACCTCTACTGAATTCTTGGTGTTACTGAACTGTGTGCGTAAGTCCTGACCTCTTCACTGGGCTTCCTGGGTGGATTTCTGACCCCATTGTCCTGCTTGTCTGTGCTACTGACCCAAGCTGAGATTTCTAAACTCACCTCCCAGAGCAGCTCCATTGTTTCAGCCTCACTTTCTCCCAGAATTCGGGATCCATTTCTTTTCTGACATCAGTATCTCTTTGCTTATTTGGAGCATGGCAGGGCACACTGTATTGACAGGATGGAAGTAAGCAGTCTGGAGCCCGGGCTTTCCCCAGGGAAAGACATTCAGCAGCAACTGCCGCAGTGCTCGCTGAGGGCTGCTGGCGGGCTTGCTTTCCTGAGGTGAGGGGAATTTATAAGCTGCTAACTTCATAGGCAGTGCATAAACTTCTTTTTTTTTTTGGTCGGTCGTGGGGCTTGAACTCTGGGCCTGGGCGCTGTCCCTCAGCTCAAGGCGAGCACTCTACCACTTGAGCTACAGCGCCACTTCCAGTTTTCTGGTAGTTTATTGGAGATAGGAGTCTCATGGTCTTTCTTGCCTGGGCTGGCTTTGAACTGCGATCCTCAGATCTCAGCCTCCTGAGTAACTAGGATTACAGGCGTGAGCCACCAGCGCACGGCTTGCATAAACTTCTTTAAAAGATTCAGATGCATATTGAATTTAGTTTTAATTGCTACAGATCTCAAAGAGAAAGAAGAAATTATAATGAGACAGATTTGTTTCAAGAGCAACTTTTATTCATGAAAATAGAGCGGGTAATCCTTCACAATATAACACGAACAACTTGTTCAATACAGCCATTTGTCATTTATAGACCATATCCATTAACTCAAGTAGTCAAGTTTTCCTTCAGGCCACTTAGAGTTAGAGTAAGTGCAGGGTTCTCTCTGGGTTTCCAATAATAACCTGGTGTAGTCATTCACAGATAGGAAAAGAATGTATCACAGAGCACTGTTCTGAATTAACTATGCAGGATTTATATCCTTTTCCTACTCATCCAAATATTTTTCCTTTTACTCAGTTATCTTTCCTGCCTGCAGTAAAGGGACTATTCAATACATGTTAGGAAAATCTTATCCTGGATCCAGATTTCTGTCTTTTTTTGTTGTTGTTGTTGTTGGTTGTGGGGCTTGAACTCTGGGCCTAGGCGCTGTCCCTGAACTCTTCAGCTCGAGGCTAGCACTCTACCACTTGAGCCACAGCACCACTTCTGGTTTTCTGGTGGTCAATTGGAAATAAGAGTCTCATGGACGTTCCTGCCCAGGCTGGCTTTGAACTGTGATCCTCAGATCTTAGCCTCCTGAGAAGCTAGGATTACAGGTGTGACCCACCAGTGCCCTGCTCAGATTTCTATCTTTTAAAAAAGCAATTTATCAACAACATTTAAAAGAAACAATTCTTATCTTAAAAAGTTTGTATTGGGACTGGGAAGGTGGCTCAGTGGTAGAGCACTTGCCTTGCATGCCTGAGGCTCTGGGTTCGATTCCCCAGCACCACATAAGCAAAAAGAAAAAAGCCAGAAATGGCACTGTGGCTCAAGTGGTAGAGCGCTAGCCTTGAGCTGAAGAGCTGAGGGACAGCGCCCAGGCCCCACGACTGGACCCAAAAAAAAAAAAGTTTGTGTTTCAGAGGACACTAGAAAGAAAGTGAATATCAAGCTGCGAAATGGAACAAATATTTGCAAATTATAACTGATAAGGGTCTTGTAACCAAAATATACATACAACACCTAAACTCTCTAGTAAAAAAACAAACAACTCAATCTAAAAATGGGCAAAGGAGCCAGGTACAGGGGCTCCTGTCTGTAATTCTAGCTGCTCAGGAGGCTGAAATCTGAAGACTACTGTTCCAAGCCAGCCTGGGCAGGAAAGTCCATAAGACTCTTAGCGAAACGTGAAAGAGCAGGTGTGAAGCAAGTGGCAGAGCACAAGCCTTCAGCAAAAAAGCTAAGGGACAGTGCCCAGACCTTGAGTTCACGTCCCAGTACTGGAGGAAGAAAGAAAAGAAAGGAGGAAGAGAAGGAAGGAAAGAGAGAGAAAGAGAGCAAGCACTATTATTTAGGGTCTATTAGCATAACAAAATTAGTTCTGGAAATGTGTTCAAGGGAATAAAAGGAAACAAAACAGGTGTTATGGTAGATATCTACAATGCCAGCTACTCAGGAGGCAGAGACAGGAGGACTTAAAGTTCAAGACCAGCTCAGATCAAGTTAATGAGACAATGCCTGAAAGACAAGATCAAAAGGGCTCTAGGTTTGGTTAGAATGATGGAATGCTTGCCTAGGAAGCATGTGCGCACGTGTGTGTGTGTGTGTGTGTGGAAAAATATCAATAGATAGCTGGGTATAATATAATAACTGGGTGTCAAAGTGTATACCTGTAATCCCAACACATGGGAGGTTGATACAGGAGGATAGAAAGTTCTAGAGCACAGGCTGGGAATGTGGCTTAGTGGTAGAGTGCTTGCCTAGCATGCATGAAGCCCTGGGTTCAATTCCTCAGTACCACATACACAGAAAAAGCCGGAAGTGGTGCTATGACTCAAGTGGTAGGGTGCTAGTCTTGAGCAAAAGCAGATCAGGGACAGCACCCAGGCCCTGAGTTCAAGCCCCAGGATTGGCAAAAAAAAAAAAAAAAAGTTCTAGGCCAGCCTTTTTATATAGAGAGAGACGCTGTCTGACAGAACAAAACAAAGCTAGATGTGGTATCACACATGTGTGCCCCAGCTCTCAGGAGGCTGAGAAAAAAGGACTATAAATTAGAGGCCAGCCTGGGAAATGTGTGTGTCTGTGTGTGTGTGTGCACACATAGACACACACACACATGATGACTGTCTCAAAATACAGCATCAAACTAAATATAAATATGTAACGATAGTCAACAATAAAAGCAAAATGCCCATTTTACTCTCTTAAATACTTTCCCCATAATATCTGCTACATTTCCACTGAAATGCTTGCTCGTCCCTGCATTGAAGTAATAACTGTTTAGAGCTATCCGTGGGAGTCCTTGGGGAGATAAAGGGTACAATTAAAGTAACAGCTCATCGATTGCCGCTGCTTGGGGATAGGGGGCGTCTTTAGCTGCTCTTTCCAGTCTGTTTCCAAATCTGTAAATTTCAAAAAGGAACCAGCTAGAACCCCTCCCGACCCCCCAGGATGCAGTCTTTCTTTCTCCAAGTGGGAGGCTGTACCTTGAAAAGAGTCAACACAAAAAGGGGTTGGCAGCGTGGTGGCTCACGTGGTAGAGTGTCTGCCTTAGACGTGTGAGGCCTGAAATCCAAGTCCCAGCGTAGCCTGAGATTAGCTGTAGAAATAGACAGGCACCTCAGTGTGGCACAGACAGAGCGAGCACAGGGGCAAACATTTCCCTTCCACTGTAGTGAACAGGTTCAGGACAGCGGGCAACCCGCTGTGGAAATGCTATGTATAACTCTGTCTAGAGAGAATTAAGCATCGGAGGATGGATAGGCTGGAGATAATTCCTGCAATTAAAGAGCTCCAGTGACAGCCTCCCTGGACTTTAACACCTACGGCGCTCCAGCGTGAACTTAAGCAGCCCAACCAGGCCAAGACGGCAAATTACACTTCACCTTCACATTTGAAAAGCTTCCAAGGAAGCTAGAAGAATGTTCTCATTTATCAGCTTCACAGGAACCAAAAAAGTATGTCACATTTTAGGTTGCTTTATACTTAGCGGTAGTTTTCTCTAGCTAGGTACTGTGCTTCACGCATGTAATCCCAGCTACTCAGAAGGTGGATACCTGAGGATCCATCCCAGTTCAAAGCCAGCCTAGGCAGACAAATCTGAGAGACTTGGGACTGGGAATGTGGCTTAGTGGTAAATTGCTTGCCTTGCATGCATGAAGCCCTGGGTTTGATTCCTCAGTACCACATCCACAGAAAAAGCTGTGAGCGGTGCTCAAGTTGTAGAGTACTAGCCTTCAACAAAAACAAGCTCAAGGACAGTGCCCAGGCCCTGAGTTCAGGCCCCGGGACTGGCAAAAATAAATAAAATAAATAAATAAATAATTGAGAGATTTGGGGGGGGGTTGGGGGAGGGGGAGGTGAAGGTTACTTTAGTACTTAGGCTTGAACTCAGGGTCCCACACTCTCTTACTTGGCTGTTTTGCTCAAGACTGTTGCTCTAGCACAGCTCCACTTCCAGCTTTGAATAGTTCATTGGAGATGAGCGTCTCACAGACTTTTCTGCCTGGGCTGGTTTTGAACCATGACCCTCAAATCTCAGCCTCTGAATAGCTAGGCTTACAGGCGTGAGCCACTGTTACCCACCTCCCCAAAAACCTTTGAAACACCGTAAAAGCAAGCACGTCTTCCCTTTGTCAGGACCCTCTGATGGCTCTGCATGAGCTCTGGACGGCCTGGAGACCGTCCATGATCTTTCCAGATGCCTCTCCCATCTCCTGTGCGGTCTGCATGCCAGGGGTGCTCCAGCCCCCCAGCAGGGCCACGAGCCAGCTGCTGCCTCTCCTGCATGCTCTTCTCCTGCGACCCACTGCACCGTCCCAGCCCCTTAACTCCAGGTTGGAATACCTCCTGTCCAGCGATGCTTTTCTTAACTCGCAGCGCTCACGTGGAGATGGTGGCATTCACCTACCAGGTGGAGAACTGGAGTTCCAAGCCAGCAGGGGCCACGTGGTGGGCCGCCTCCCCAAACCAGAAAATGCGATGGCGGCTTTCGTGGCATGCGCGTTCCTCATCTCCTCTCATGTCTTCTTACTCCGCCCCCAGGCAGAGTAATGTGCCTGTGTGTTTTGTTTGTCTTATGTCTGTCGCTAGCCTGTGAGCTCCAGGGGCTAGGAGTGTGCACAGGGGTAGAACTCTCGCCTGCCAGGCAGGACGCCCCAAGACTTGAGGCCCAGTACCACAAAAACCTGAAGATTCTTAACCTGGCAAGGGACCTCCTGGGATGATGAAAACATGGCGCTGGGAACGTGGCTTAGCAGTAAAGTGCTTGCTTAGCACGTGTGAAGCCCTGGGTTCCATTGCTCAGCACCACATCCACAGAAAAAGCCAGAAGTGGTGCTGTGGCTCAAGTGGTAGAGTGCTAGCCTTCCCAAAAAGTTCAGAGACAGTGCCCAGGTCTGGAGGGGGTGGGGGGAAGGGGAGGAAGGGAAAGGGAAAGAAAGGGAAGGAAAGGAAAGGGAAAGAAAGGGTAGGAAAGGAAAGGGAAAGGGAGAAAACACCTAGATTGCTGATAAGTAAAGTCATTGAACTGTAATCTTAGATTGACTCTTAGCTTCGCAGTTGTAGTTCAGGTAAGCCATAGAATTAGCACCTTAGGTATGAGGCTCATTGCAGTTTCAATACATGATGAACAAAACTACCTCTGACCGGGTAGAGGTCATTATTTGCCTGAAGCAGTACGTCCAGAGGAAAATTAAAAATTCCTCAAGTATCATTTATATTTAACCAAGCTAGAAGAATATTTGCATGTTTTATGAGCCTTTGTAAAATTCCTTTTCTTGACCTGAGCAATGACTCAGGATTTTTTTTTTAATCCAGAACAAACTCCAATATTCAAACATCAAAATGTTGTTGGTTTTAAACAACTCGTCTAAAAAAAAAATCAAAGGTTAGCAGATTGCAGATTGACTTATCACTACCACAACTGATGGAGTAGGTAATATGAATTTGGTTGTTGTTGCTGCTTTGGGTGATTTTTTTTTTTAATGGTGCTAAGTGATTGAACTCAGGACCCCATGTTTGCTACACAGGGCTGTAATCATTGAGTTCAGCTACAAGTCCAGTCCTGTTTCTGAGTGTAAGTAGCTCAGTGATACAGCTTGCTCAGCTGGCCCCAGAGTTGGATTTCTAGCACCATGAGGTGTGTGTGGGGGGGGGGAGATTAAATAGTCATTGAGATTGGTATTTTAATGGTAACATTAGGCTTTCTGAGTTTAACATACTTAAATGAATTGCCTAGTTCATTCAGTATTATTCAGGTGTGTTTATTTACATAGCTTATGGAATAAACTATTCTGATGGAAGAATTGCCATTCAGGGAAAGTGAAAGTTTCCACTGGGAAAACGCATGTTACACGTTGCTTACTTGGAAGGAACAGTCTTCTACATAGTAGACGCATTGTATCATTGAATTCCCTTTCCAACAGAATGTCCCCGGAGCACAGACGAGATGAGGGCGTGTAATAAGCAGTTTGAATTTAAGAGCTGAAAATCAAAGATGGCAATGGAACACAAACATTTAAAAAAAATAAAATGCAGTAAAGTAACTTCAGTAAGATGTTCATTTGACATTTTCCCTTTTAAGATTTATCATGAAATGTATCACTTATGTAGAGCAGTTTATTAAATATAATCATATGGTTTAAATAATCATAAAAAAAATCTGTGTGCCCTCCACCTGGGTGAGGATGCCCAGTGCCGGAGCCCCGCATGTGGGCCTCCCGTGCCAACATCTTTCTCTCCAGGGGCAATGACATCTTACTGTGTACCCACAATCCACTCACTGCTCCCCAAAGTTTCATCCTCTGAGCATCCATCTCATAAACACATACATATGTGGCTGGGAAGGTGGCTCAGTGGTAGAGCGCTTGCCTTGCATGCATGAGGCCCTGGGTTCAATTCTTCAGCACCACATAAGCAGAAAAAGTCAGAAGTGGCGCTGTGGCTCAAGTGGTAGAGTGCTAACTTTGAGCTAAAGAGCTGAGGGACAGTGCCCAGGCCCAGAGTTCAGATCCCATGACCGACAAAAACAAAAACCATAATACATATGTGTGCATATTCTCTCTCTATATATATAGCTGTACATATAGAATTTAGGTTTGAAAACTTGGAGCAGCAAGCACAAAGCTGATTAGGTAGCGCCAGCTCCTATGTTGAAGACTATTGGGAGAAAATAGACTGAACAGCACCTCTGAGTCATAGTCTGGCTTTAGTCCTCTGAGAGTTGACAAATTACCTCTGTCTGTAGTGACTTGGAAAGGAGTTACTAGTCTCCACCCAGCTACTGGGAAGCAGCTGAGATGATGTGGGCCAGAGAGGTGGCTCTATAAATGACTGTCTTTTTTTTTTTTTTTTGGCAGTTGTAGGGCTTGAACTCAGGGCCTGGGCATTCATTGTCCCTGAGCTCTTTTGCTCAAGGCTAGTACTCTACCACTCTGAGCTACAGCACTACTTCTGGTTTTCTAGTGGTTAATTAGAGGTAAGAGTCTCACAGACTTTCCTGCCCAGGCTGCTTTGAACCTCAAACCTCAGCCTCCTGAGAAGTTAGGATTACAGGTGTGAGCCGCTAGTGCCCAGCTTAAGTGAAGAGAAAATAAAAGCTTTACCAACATATATGGTCAAGAAGAGCTCAGATTTGAGAACCTGGGTCAGGCTCTCCCCAAGCTAAAAGGGGTTGAATGATACAGAGAATTATTTTTTTTTCTCTGTGACCAGAATTCGAATTTGGTATATGACATTTGCTTTTGCTCATTGGCTGGTGCTCTACCACCTGAGCCACGCCTCCAACCTGGGTACAGAGGATCTTTGACCCTGCTTGGCACAGTTGTTTTCTGGGAATTTCCTTCCTCTTCTGTTGGATGCCTTCTCCCCTTTACTCTGTGTCTTCTTTCTTGGTTTATAGTCCTACAATGGGAAGCACATCCTCCCATACTTTTTTTTTTTTTGTCGGTCATGGGGCTTGAACTCTGGGTCTGGGCGCTGTCCCTCAGCTCTTCAGCTCAAGGCAAGTGCTCTACCACTTGAGCTACAGTGCCACTTCCGGTTTTCTGGTGGTTTACTGGAGATAGGAGTCTCACGGTCTCTCCTGCCTGGGCTGGCTTTGAACCTCGATCCTCAGATCTCAGCCTCCTGAGTAGCTAGGATTACAGGCGTGAGCCACCAGGGCCTGGCTTGTTTTTTGTTTTTTTAA
>NW_012267338.1:511714-518286 GCF_000151885.1 Dipodomys ordii | reverse complement strand
AGGAGGCTGCAATGCTTGGTAAGAAATGTACGCATTATCCTGCCCATGTAATTGTAACTCCTCTGTACAGCATGTTCACAAATAAAATAAAATTAAAAAAAAAAAGAGAAGACCAGAGGAAGAGATTGTGTGTGTGTGTGTGTGTGTGTGTGTGTGTGTGTGTGTGTGAGACTCCTGGGGCTTTGAACTCAGAGCCTGGGTGTTGTCCCTGAGTTTCATTTTGCTCAAGGCTAGTTCTATACCACTTAAGTCACAACTCCATTTTTCCCTTTTTTTGGGGGGAGGGTGTCAGTCATGAGGCTTGAACTCTGGGCCCGGGTGCTGTCCCTCAGCTCCTCAGCTCAAGGCTGTAACCTTTCCACTTGAGGTACAGCACCACTTCTGGTTTTCTAGTGGTTTATTGGAGATAACAGTCTCATGGACTTTCCTGCCCAAGCTGGCTTTGACCTGTAATCCTCAGATCTGAGCCTCCTGAGTTGCTAGGTTTATAGGCATGAGCCACCGGCACCCAGCACTGGCCTCTCTCTCTCTCTCTCTCTCTTTTCTTCTTAGTTTAGTGGAGATAAGAGTCTCACAGACTTTCCTGCTTGGGATTGGCTTTGAAATGTGATCCTCAGATGTCAGCCTCCTGAGTAAGTAGGATTACAGGTATGAGCCAGTGGCACCTGCTGAGGAAGGATTTTTTTTTTCAGTCAGTTGTGGGACTTGAACTCTGCCCTCAGATCTTCAGCTCCAGGCTAGTGCTCTACCACTTGAGCCACAGCGTCACTTCCAGTTTTCTGAGTAGTTAATTGGAGATAAGAGTCTCAAGGACTGGCTTTGAACCTCGATCCTCAGATCTCAGCCTCCCGAGTAGCTAGGATTACAGGTGAGCCACCAGCACGTGGCTGTTTTCATTTTCTTAGGTAAGATTTTTTTTGTTCCTGTGCCTTGTATCTCAGGCTCGCCTTGGTCTCAGTATGTAGCCAGACTGGCCTTAACCCGCTAAATACTGAAATTACAGGTATGTACCACTATCACAGCCAGCAACAGCTTTCGTTGAGACATTAGCAGAAAAAGTGGGGAGGGAGCTAAAGGTCCTTCAGGTCCTTCAGGTCCACCGTGGATTCACCTTTGCCCTGGTTGGTTGGCATCCGGTCCTTCAAGGACTGGTCAGTGTCAACTCCGCTTTGGTTACTGGGTGAGGCGGGTTCCTGGGAGGCTGTGGGAGCCACTGGGGAATTGGTGTGTTTGGGGACACACAATTCTTTCTTAGATCCGGACAAAGCAGCCTTAGACAGCCTTGCCTGCAGGGGGCCCTAAAATGGTTAAGAAGTGAAGAGTGCGGTAGTACTCTCGCACAGTCCCTAAACCCAGTTGCAGCCTTGGGAAATTTTCACTGGTTTTATTTTGCATGATTTTTTTCCCCCTAAAGCTAGAATAATCAGCCATCTCAGGTAGTCAAACCAGTTTGGTGGGACTCCTTCCCACTCCCCCTGGAGAAGCTAGCTTCTAGATCTTCCTGTTCATTGGCTGACACACTTTGAGTTGGATAGACAGGTGTAACGGGGCGGGGGGGGGGGGGGATAAAAAGCTTTGCAAATGCCACAGAGAGATTTTGTAAATAGAAATGAAGACTGTGTAAATACAGTTCCAGCCCTGCCCAGCTTTCATGGCACACTGACCCAGCAGAGAGATTGCTACTGTGGGGAAGGGGTCTGTAGGCCGTCTGAGGTATTCGTTGACCAAAATTATTGTTTTTTAAACATTTATTTCTTTTATTAGTATTACAAAAGTGACACACAAAAGAATTACAATTAAAAAATGTTTTTCTTCAAACTAGGGTTTGAATTTAGGATCTGTCCCTGATCAAGGCTAGCTCGCTACCACTTGAGCTACAGCTCCACTTCCTGTTTTTTGTTTTTTTTTTTGGTTGGTTGTGGGGCTTGAATTCTGGGCCTGGGCGCTGTCCCTCAGCTCCTCAGCTCAAGGTGAGCGCTCTACCACTTGAGCCACGGCAGCACTTCTTCTGGTTTTCTGAATGGTTAGAGATAAGAGTCTCAGGGACTTTCCTGTCAGGGCTGGCTTTGAACATCAATGCTTAGATCTCAGCCTCCTGAGTAGCGAGTATTACAGGCATGAGCCACCAATGCCCGGTTTTTTAATTAGAGATGACAGCTTCATGGATTTTTCTGGCTGGGCAGACTTTGAACTGTGATCCCTTGATCTGAGCCTCCTAAGTATCCAAGGCATGAGCCACCAGTGCCTGTCTTAACAAAATTTTGGGACACACAAAGACACAGACATCTATACACATATGCATAATCGAAAACTCAGTTTTGCTACAAAGGAAATCAAAATGATTATTGACACAGAGGTTGAAAATCAAATGCAGGTTGTGGTGTAGGAGCAGTGGGGGGGGGAAGAGACGGGGGAGGCCCTCTGGAAGATGGGGGTACTGCATTAGGCCAGGTGGAATTTCTTGTTGGCTCTATTGCATGTCTGTGACCTTTGCTAACCTTCTCTCCTTTCACTACCTATGAAAAGGTGTCAGAGAGGAAGCAGCCAGTGTGGGAGTGGAGCTGGAAGAGCCGGAGCTGGTACCAGTTTCCTGTGTTTACATTCTTGTTTGATAAAGTTGCAAGGAGCAGAGCTTGCTAGGTGCACTGCGTTACATCAGGGAGCCAGTGCCACAAAAATCAAACCGTTTTACTTCACAGATCCTAAGAACATACTGTTAATAGTTATTGCTGCAAAGAACAACCACAAAACAACAAAAATTAAAAGGAGAAAAAAAAGGATTGATCTCTTTTTAGTATAAATAAAAATGTTACATGCAAGTCCAAGATGCTAAGCCTTAGATTGTCTTAGCAAATAGAAACTTGAAGCAGATAAATGGATCAGAAAAGGTTTTTTTTAACAGATTTTTTTCCCCAAACAACTTTAAATACAGTCAAGTGCTAGTAAAGCCTTTCAGCTGACACCTATAATCCATCCAATTCAGGAGTCTGAGATCTGAGAATCAAGGTTTGAAGCTACTTGGGAAGATAAAACCTTTAGCCATAAAAAGCCAGAAGTAGAGCTGTGGCTCAAGTGGTAGAGTACCAGCCTTGAGCAGAAAATGCCTAAGAGACAGTACTCAGGTCCTGAGTTCAAGCCCCAGGACATACATGCATACACATACGCTACACACTACACACACACACACTATACACACACACACTACACACACACACACACTACACACACACACACACTATACACACACACAAACAAGTAAAGAAAAAAAGAAGAAATAAATAAGGGGAAGGGGCAGACCTGTGAATGCAGGTGACAGACACACACGTCTACTTTCACCTCCTTCCTCAGGAGCAGGCGCAGTGCAGACATGGCTCCTAATTTTCCATTAGTCAGTGTCACATTCACCAGGCTCCTGAGTCAGCCAGCCCTGCCTCGTCCCCCCTTCTCTCTCCCCTCCCCTTCCCCTTCCTCCCCCACCAGCTGTGACTCTGCCCTCCTATTTTGCCCATTACATCCTTGGCTTCCACTCACCCCACTTTGTTTCAGATATCCCCTGTGCGGCTGTGATTCCTCTCCACCATCTACTTTAGAAGGAAATGAAGCGCTGGCGCAGCCAGGCCCACGACCAGTGAGCGAAGCAAGTCCTTGATTCATGTCAACCGTCTTCCAGCCCAACCTTCCTCGCCTCTACCCCAATGCTGTGCCCAACCATTGCTCACATATAAAAACCTGAGGGGCATCTCCTGCTCTTTCCTCCTCATCACCCCTTTCATCTAGTACCTTAGCCAATCTTGTCGCTTCTACTGCTCCTTCAAATTTCAATTGGCATGGACCCTGGGGTTCAGGGCCTCATCCTCTCATCACTTCTGACTTTGGTGTTTAAGTGATAAGAGTTTCCCAGACTTCCCTGCCCCAGCTGACTTCAAACAATAATCCTCAGATCTCAGCTTTCTGAACGGCTAAGATTACAGGTGTGAGCCACTGGTGTCTGGCTTTCATTTATAATTGTTATTGTGAAGGTAAGATTTTACTTACCTTATCAGAATGATCACAACTCAAAATTCAATGGTATCTTAAAAAGTGAATTCGCTTTCCTAGTAGGCACATATTTAGGAACTTAAATTTTAAAAGGAAGAATACAATCTATTTACTTAGTTATTCTGTTTACTTTGTGAGCCTTGGTTCATAATGGCTGAAAGAGAAGTGGGAAAAAAAGAAAAATTATTATCCTTTTCTTAATTTCCATCTAGTTGTAAAGAAGAAAACACAGGCAGAATGAAATAAATATGTATGATAGTATGGAGGTGGCTTACTAAACTTGTTTCCACATAAGTTAGTCTTACCTCATTTTTCCAGACCTTCAGTTCAATAGATTTTGTTTTCTTTTGCCTTCTAAGCTTTATGATTTTGACTCGTGGAACTAGAAATGGAACAGTACTGCTTAGTACTGCTATGTGTTATTTTCCATATTAGTGTTTTGTTCCTTAACTAGTTAAAATGACATAAGCAAAATACATTGGTTTTTTTTTTTAAGCTTGAACGCAGTTACACTGTCTGACAACCTCCCATTAAAGGAAGTTTAATTTAGCTGCCGAATAAAGACCTTCTAATTTTACTGTACCACAGACGATAATTCCCCAGCTGTTCCCATGCTAGCTGCTGATTGCAGGGCCTCTAGTAACCTCGGAAATTCGACTCTAGAAATTAGAGAACACTTTCCTAATGATAATTTCTTTACCAACTGCATTTGTCTTAAGATATAAATGAATTTAAAGTTGACACCATTTTTGAGTTATCTTTTATAGCAAATTTAGCGGCTGTCTGTTATTTTCTTTTGTTTATCTGAAAGTTCTTCGCATTTCTGATTTTCGAAGCTCTTTGCCTTTAGAATAAAATCTATGTAGTCTGCAGTGTCCAGATTTAGGGGCACAGTAGGTTATTTCCAACAACCTTAACAAATGACACCGGAATCTTAAATTTCAGTCTTCCCAGTCTTTATCTCCTAAGTAGCTGGGATTACAGGTGTGAGTCACCATGTCTGACTCCATGACAATTTTCATTGTCCATATCTATAACTATTTCCACTGCCATTGTATGAAAGAGCTATTATTTAGCATTCTCTCTCTCATATTTTGTTTTTAAGTTTAAGTCATAAACAATACAAAAGTCAGTGTGATTTATTTTACCCCTGGCCTATGTGGCTTTGCCTGGGCATTTAAACATTTTTTTCTTTTGAAAGAACATGCTAAACACACACATTCATTATTTGTTATCTGAAGTGCATGTGGATGTCTTGTTTTTGTTTTGTTTTGGGGTTCTTTTGGTGGCGCTGGGGATTGAACTCGGCCCACATGCTTGTTAGACAGACACTCTCCCACTTGAGCCATACCTCCAGCTCACAGTTTTTCTTTGTTTATTCTGGGATACATCTTTTTTTGTGTGGGGAACATTGACCCCGTAGCTTTGTGAGTGGTAAGCACGCACCGTCACTACACTGCACTTACTGTCTCTGGAAAGCAGTCATTCACTCCTTTCTGAGGGTCTAAGGCAGGGTTTTTGCATATAGTCTAGGTTAGCCTCAAAGTCACAGTCTTTCTACTTCAGCTTCCCTAGTGCTGAGTTCCAGGCACGACTGCACTGCCTAGACACTCATTTGTTTTTCATTTTCCCTTCTCTTCTTCCTTCCTTCTCCTCCTCTTGCTCCCTTCCCCACCCCCTTTTGTGCTAGTTCTGGGGCTTGAACTCAGGGGCTGGGTGCTGTCCTTGAGCTTTTTTTTTTTTTTTCTCTCAAGGCTAGTACTTTATCCCTTGAACCACAGCTCTACTTCTGGCTTTTTGGTGGTTGGTTGGAGATAAGAGTCTCACATATTTTCCTGCCCTGGCTGGCTTTGAACCATGCTCCTTAGATCTCAGCCTCCAGAGTAGCCAGGATTCTAGGTGTGAGCCCCCCGACACTTGGTTCTACCTTTCCCTTTTTGTGCAGTGGTGGAGACGGACCTAGGTCCTTGAACATGCTAGGCAAGCACCAGCCCAGCCTCTTAGCTATGTTCTTACCAGTGAAGTGCAGTGGCTAGTTGTGGGCCTCTCTTTCGTGTGCCTTTGCAGTAGGTGACACTTGGCCTCCCCCATTACAGCAGGAAGACGGTAAACATTTGCAGCGAGAGATGTTCTCTTGGTATTATCTGAAGTTACATTTAGGGGGTTTGAGCTTGTACATAGTTCTGAAGCATCTGGAAGGAAATGGCGTTCCTGTAATAAAGTTAAACCCACTTCTCATTTAGCAATAAAGAAGAAATTGAACTAAATCTTGGGAAATTCCCTCTGGACAGTATTTCTTCATACAGGTCCCATTATGAGGACACAGGTGTAGCCCGTGTGGATCAGACCAGAGCATTTCACCATTTCTCACCCTGGAGAAGCAAAAGTAGTGTGTGCAGAAACAGCAACTCAAAACTACAACAATCTTCCTTGCCTGATGTTTCTGACTATTGCTACAGAGCAAACAACATAAAACTCAGTTGCTTAGCTGGGCGCTGGTGGCTCACGCCTGCAATCCTAGCTACTCAGGAGGC
>NW_012267338.1:509474-511664 GCF_000151885.1 Dipodomys ordii | reverse complement strand
ATTTACATCAGTGGTGGGTAAGGCTTCAACTGAATAGATTTTAGTCTTCAAAAGCATAGATGCATCTTCCATCTTTAGTTTTTCCATCAACCAATCTCCCATACTTTCTTAAGGAAAGGTATATTGGGGCCGGCAGCATGGCTCAATAGTAAAACATTTACCTAGCAATTTGGAAGGCCTGAGTTCAAATTCCAGTATTAGAAACAAAAAAAAAAAACAAGAAAATAAAGAAGAAAGGAAGTACAAGAGGGAGGGAGAAAAAGAGGGAGGAAGGGAGAGATGCATAATGAGCTAGCATGACGGCTCCCACGTGCAGTTCCAGTTAAGGTGGGAGAGCACTTGAGCTCAGGAGTTCCAGAGCATCCTGGACACCATAGCAAGATGCCCAGTTCAAAAATAGAAAAGGAATTGAAACAAGTTATTTTCCAACATACAGGGCCTCAAAAGTTGGGGGTGGAAAGATACCTCAAGTGTTAGATCATTTGCCTGGCCTGCAGGAGGGCTTGGATGCTATCCCCAGCATCACCATTGTTTTTTTTTTTTTTTTTTTTTTGGGTCCGGTTGTGGGGCCTGAACTCTGGGCCTGGGCGCTGTCCCTCAGCTCTTCAGCTCAAGGCTAGCACTTTACCACTGTGAGCCACAGCGCCACTTTCCGGCTTTTTTCATTTTTGCTTATGTGGTGCTGAGGAATCGAACCCAGGGCCTCAGGCATGCAAGGCAAGTGCTTCTACCACTGAGCCAACTTCCCAGCCCATCACCATTGTTTTTTTTCTTCAATACAAGGTCTCTATATGTTACCTAGATTTGGTCTTAAACTCCCAATCCTCCCCCCTCAGCCTCCCTCCTACATTCTGGAATTATAGGTATGTGCCATTATTCCTGGTTAGATATTTCTTGTGATGTCTCTGTGGTTTCTCCAGGACACTGAAGGTCTCAGCAATATATTGACTTTTGTTATTCATTCCTGGCAATGTTTGCCTCTATGTCTGTGTGTGTGTGTGTGTGTGTGCGCGCGCGCGCGTGCACGAGCACGTGTGTGCATGCTCGCCAGTCCTGGGGCTTAAACTCAGGGCTTGAGTGCTGTTCCCAAGCTAATGCTCTACCACTTGAGCCACAGCTTCACTCCCAGCCTTGTTTGGAGGTAGTTTCTTAGAGATAAGAGTCTCACAGACTTTCTTGCCCTGGCTGGCAGATCAGATCTCAATCTCCTGAGTAGCTAGGGTTACAGGCATGAGCCACCGGCGCCCAGCTAGAACTTAGTCTTTTGAATAGCTAGGATTACAAGTGTGAACCACCAGAGCCTGGTCAAAACTCAGCATTGACTTTTATTATTATTTTTCAGTGAGAGTGGCTGGGCTTTTGTGGCAGGTGAGAACCCCACCATGCTGGGGAGCTGCCCTGGGAGAAAGCCTGCCCCTGCGGGTGCCTTCTGGGTACTCCCCAGCGCGTTGGTACTGAGGATCTGAGCAAGATGCCTTCAGTGAAGCGAATGAGGGGGAAAAACTGCTCCACAGAAATTTCTGCACTTCGCTTCTGGGGCTATGCATCTATTTTTGGATTCCTCCGGAAGGAGAACACTTGGAGATAGGGTGTTTTTTCCACTCAATACAGTGCTAACACTGACAGCCATGTGGTCCTTTGCTCTTGAATACTACTACCGATTTGTTTTGTGTGCCAGTCCTGGGGCTTGAACTCAGAGTCTAGGAACTTTTTTGCTCAAGGTTAGCACTCTACCACTTGAACCACAGCTCCACTTCTGCCTCTTTTTTTGGTGGTGGGGGGTGGTGGTGGTGGTGGTGGTGGTGGTTAATTAGATATGAAGGTCTCAGGCTGGGAAGGTGGCTCAGTGGTAGAGCGCTTGCCTTGCATGCATGAGGCCCTGGGTTCGATTTCTCAACACCACATAAGCAAAATGAAAAAAGCCCGAAGTGGTGCTGTGGCTCAAGTGGTAGAGCGCTGGCCTTGAGCTGAAGAGCTGAGGGACAGCGCCCAGGCCCAGAGCTCAGGCCCCACGACCAGACCAAAAAAAAAAAAAGTCTCATGGACTTTGCTATCCCAGCTGGCTTCAAACTGAGATGCTCAGATCTCAGCCTCCTGAGTAGCTAGGATTACAGGTGTGAGCCACCAGCACACTACCATCCTTTTTTTTTTTTTTTGGTCAGTTGTGGGGCTTGAACTCTGGGCCTGGGC
>NW_012267338.1:503081-508386 GCF_000151885.1 Dipodomys ordii | reverse complement strand
AACTCAGTTGCTTAAGCCAGCAAGCATCTGCTCTCTCAAGTGGAGCCACGTGTGGTTCTGTATCCTGTGGTACGGATGGGGCTGTGCTGGAGAAGGCTCTGGTAGGCAGGAAGATTCAAGATGGACCTGACAGGAAATTTGGCCTGGTGATGTTCACAGTAGGACATAGATTTTTTTCTACATGGCTGCTTCAAAGAGCTCAGATCCTAAAAAGGAAATGTTGCAAGCGTGCAAACACACAAAGAAATAATCTCCCTTTTTTTTTTTTTGTCGGTCATGGGGGGCTTGAACTCTGGGCCTGAGTGCTGTCCCTCAGCTCTTCAGCTCAAGGCTAGCGTTCTACCACTCGAGCTACAGCGCCACTTCCGGTTTTCTGGTGGTTTATTGGAGATAAGAGTTTCACAGACTTTTCTGCCCAGGCTGGCTTTGAACCTTGATCCTCAGATCTCAGCCTCCTGAGTACAGGTGTTGGCCACCAGTGCCCGGCTCATCTCTCTTTCTTGAGTACTAGCAAGCAGTTCAAAGTTCAAGCACCAAATGAGGGTTGAACAAATAATCTCAGCCAGGTGCCTCACACTTTTCATTCTAGCTACTTAGGGGGCTGAGATCTGATGGTAATGGCTCAAAGCTAGCCTGGGTAGGAGACTATGTGAGACTTCTATCTCCAGTTAACTAGCAAAAAGCTGTAAGTGGAGCTGTGGCTCAAGTGGTAGTGTGCTAGTCTAGAGCAGAAAAAGCTAAGGGATGTCTAGGTCATAATGTCAAGCCCCAGTAGTGCACATAAACTCTCTCTCTCTTTCTCTCTCTCTCTCTCTCTCTCACACACACACACACAAATAAAGTAAAATAAAAATAATCTTTTCTGTCTGCCTCCAAATTTCTACGTTAGGCATCTCATTTACTGTGTTAGTTCCTACATCTGTATTGATGGTGGAAACAGGGAGCTACCCTTTTCAGAATCTAGCTGACCACAGCCAATAGTTACACCGGGACGTGTGCCGATGTGAATTGCTGTGGTAGCTGCGAGTGTGGTTCAGTAATAGAGCTCTTGCTTAGCAAGCCCAAGGTTCTGGTTGTATTGATGTGGTGGTGTGGCAGGTGGTACATTTAATTGGTGGGTAGTGCTATCACAAGAGAACCCTACTACTTACTGACATTTTTTTTTTTTTGGGTCCAGTCGTGGGGCCTGAACTCTGGCCCTGGGCGCTGTCCCTCAGCTCTTCAGCTCAAGACTAGCACGCTACCACTTGAGCCATAGCACCACTTCCGGCTTTTTTTTTCCTGCTTCTGTGGTGCTGAGGAATCGAACCCAGGGCTTCATGCATGAAAGGCAAGCGCTCTACCACTGAGCCACCTTCCCAGCCCTACTTACTGACATATTTACAACAAGAAGGGTATAGAAAAATATAAATCAACCAACCTAGTCTTATGTTCATATCAACTACATTAAACACTGCACAAAAAACTTTTTTAAAAAATTATTATTGGTTGTGGGGCTTGAATTCAGGGCGTGAGCTCTGTCCCTGAGCTCTTCTGCTCAAGGCTAGCGCTCTACTACTTTGAGCCACAGAACCACTTCCAGTTTTCTGGTTCATTGGAGATGAATCTCCTGGACTTCCTGCCCCGGCTGGCTTTTGGGTAGCTGGGCTTACAGGCGTGGGCTACCAGTGCCTGGCTGCACAAGTACTTCGTCTTAAAAAAGAAATTTGCTGGTCGCCGGTGGCTCATGCCTGTAATCCTAGCTACTCAGGAGGCTGAGATCTGAAGATCTCGGTTCAAAGCCAGCCTGGACAGGAAAAGGCCATAAGACTCTTTTTAAAATTTTCTTGTCAGTCCTGGGGCCTGAGCTTTGGGCCTGGGCTCTGTCCCACAGCTCTTCAGCTGAACTTTGGGTCTGGGCGCTGTCTCTCAGCTCTTCAGCTCAAGACTAGTGTTCTACCACTTGAGCCACAGCACCACTTCTGGCTTTTTCTGCTTATGTGGTGCTGAGGAATCGAACTGAGGGCCTCATCCATGCAAGGCAAGCACTCTACCACTGAGTTACCTACCCAGCCCTCTGTGAGACTCTTAGCTCCAATAAACTACCAGAAAACTGGAATTGGTGCTGTGGCTCAAGTGGTAGAGCGCTAGCTAGCCCTGAGCTGAAGAACTCAGGGACAGTGCCCAGGCCCAGAGTTCAAGTCCCATGACCAATAAAAAAATTAAAAAAATAAACTTTTAAGTTTATAATTAGTAGAAAAAAAAGTGAGAGAAGGTATGGGTTAAGAGAGATGGGTGACAATGTTGTCAGACATTTTGTACTCATATACTGTTTTGTAGAATGGGAACTTCTTCATACAACAACTTAAAGATAATAAACACATATGAACAAAAAAAAGTTCATAGTTACAACATTTAGAAATATATTTATACTGTCTTCAAACATTCTCCTTTTACTCTGTTATTGTTCCTAGAGTCCAGTGGCCCATGACACTGCCTTTATGTCAGTCATTAAGGTCTGACTCAAAGCTGGGCGCCAGTGGCTCACGCCTGCAATCCTAACTACTCAGGATCGAGGTTCAAAGCCAGCCTAGGCAGGAAAGTCCATGAAACTTTTATCTCCAATTAACCACTCAGAAAGCCGGAAGTGGCGCTGTGGCTCAAGTGGTAGAGCACTAGCCTTGAGCTGAAGAGCTGAGGGACAGCACCCAGGCCCAGAGTTCAGGCCTCATGACTGACCCAAGGAAAAAAAAAAGGTGTGACTCAGGTGGAACAGTCCCTGCTTTGAAATTGTGAGGCCCCGGGGTCAACCCTAGTTCTGTTAAAAAAAAAACAAAAACCTACTAACATTTGAGGTTTTATTTAATATTATTAACACTTAATGAACAGCAAATGGAACATGTGATTTTCTCACAAGAGGCAGCAAGGTAGGGCTAGGAATTTTCAGGCTAAGTTGAAGAGTAATTGAAGGAATTTCAAAGCCAGGGTTACTCATTGCGGGCAACTGCATATCCTCTGGGCCATGCTGTGCCCCTGAATTATCACTTCATCTATACATTAGTAAACTGCCAAGGACATACAATTGGGTGGATTGAGTGTTTTCCTGATAGAACATTCCATCCTATCTTTGTGTACAAGTTTTTTTCCCCTTTGTGTATAGGTGTTTGTAGATCAATCATCTTGATTTCAGCATGAAATTCCATTCTCTTTGCTCGATTTCCTCTGAGGTATGCAGAAAGCCTCCTGTTCTGAATCCATTATGTGTTTTTTTCTCTTGAGATGCCTGCCATGATCCCAGTGCATGCTGAAGACAAGGAAAATTACAAAAGCCTTTGGTCCTTAATTCTGCCAATATGATGGAGATTCAAATTAGATGGTGATAGGAAACTTATGACTGAATCTGTGGAAAGTGACCAGTTCCTCCCTTTTCGAGCTCCTTTTCTTTGAGGTATGAGATGGGTTCAGAGGAAGTTCTGTTGGTTATTTTGGCGATGTAATCTGGTGTATTTTTTTTTTTTTTTGGTCAAGACTGGCCTTTTGAATAGAGATCCTCTGGATCTCATCCTTGAGAGGCTGGGATGCCAGACCTGCTCAGTGTTGAGGTTGTTTGTTGTTGTTGTTACCAGTCCTGGGGATTGAACTCAAGGCCTGGGCTTTTGTGCCATGAACTTTTATGCTCAAGCTTAGAGCTCTACCACTTAAGCCACAGCTCCTTTTCTGGCTTTTTGGTGGTTAATTATGAATCTCATGGACTTTCCTGCCTGGGCTTGCTTCAAACTCTGCTCCTCAGATCTCAGCCTTTGGAGTTGCTAGGATTACAGGTGTGAGCCACTGGCACCTGGCTTAAAATTTTTTTTTTATTAAGTTGTTGTATAGAAAGATTATAATCCTTTATGTTGGGTTATGAGTACAATGCATCCTGATCAGTGCTATCCCATCCTCCCTCACATCCTCCCATCCCTCCCATCAAATGATGTAGTTAAATTTGGATATAATTTACAATGAATATGATTACTGTTATTCATTCTGCCTGCCGTATCCTTTTTGTCTGTAGTAAACGTCCACATTGTGTCAAGTATTTACCTGTAACAGTGGGCAAAGAAAAAAAATTCTGAAGTGTATAGAATAATAGAATTTATTACATAATTATTTTATGTCCACTTTTGTATCACCTAGATACAGCACTATCAGTGAACGTGAAGGTACTTGAGACACACACCTATGTCTCAGGTCATTGATTAAACAATTGTGACCACACTGTGGAAGACATTTTTACTTTTATCAGCTGTATTTTTTTGGACCCCCCCTTCCTTCTTCCTAAATGGGACACATTTGTTCATACTTTATTAATGCTGGATGTATCAGGTACAGTAACTATTCACCCAACTCAGAGGAAGCAACGTCTTGCCAGACGATTTTCCTTGTTTAATGCCACACTCTTTGCCTGTAGGCATACACCCATCCCTTTATACCATACTTGCTCATTTAAGGGTGGGAAATATAAGTTCCAGGTGTGTTGTTGTTCAAGGATTACAGCAATGGGAGGCCATGGACATGACCTTTTACCCTGGAAGCACTTCAGATCAAAAGAGAAAAAATTATGCAACTGAATTCCTTTTGCGAGTTTTTTTCTTCTGTTGTAAAGGCGTGTAATGCTTACGACGGTCGTGTGGCTCGAGTCTCAAGCTGGTTCTTCCACCTCTCCAATTTCTGCACTAGTTAAAATTTTGTCATCTTCTGAAGTCATCTCAGAGGATCCTTTCTACAGGCAACTCCTCTCTCTGCACCAGTGTTGTGTCTTCCGACTCCTCTAGCGCTCCTCTTGATTCATTTTCGTTTTTAGGGTGCTAGGAGTTATATCCTTTTATGTATTTTTTAAGGAATTACCACCACGAGAGAATGCCAGCAGGGTGCACAACCCTCTTCATTGAGTCTGCTTTTCACTCAAGCACCAGGAAGACTTCCTTAGCCTTAGCAGCCCGGGTGGAGGGGAAGAGAGGAAGAACACTTCCGAGGATCCGTCCGGGGATACCCTCACCTCCAGGGGCGTGTGGGGGGTGCCCGTCGGTGCTGGGGCTGGAACTCAGGGCCTGGGCTTTTATCTGAAGGCCACCGAAACCGGGGCGCACTGTGCTGCCCCGGCTGGCTTCGAACCCCATCCTCCATCTCAGCCTCCCGCGGAGCTGGGACGACAGGCGTGAGCACCGGTACCCCGAGTGGACGTGGCGCCCTCCCGGCACGTGGGGTGCACCGACGCCGCCCCCCGAGGGGGGGGTCCGCGGCCGCGCACCACGCGCCCTCCTGCCCGAATGTGGGTGCGGTTTTG
>NW_012267338.1:501793-502431 GCF_000151885.1 Dipodomys ordii | reverse complement strand
TCGCCGCCCCTTCCCCGCCTTTTCCTGCCCTGGATCGCCGCCGCCGCCGCTGCCGCCGTGTCGCGGCGCCCCGGAGCGGGGTGAGGACGAGCCCCGGGGGTGTCGGGGTGAGGGGGCAGCTTCCTGTCGCCGAGGTCGCTGGGGAGGGTCCCCCGCTTTCCCCCCCTGGCTCCTCCTCTTTTTCCCGCGCTCGCGGAGCACCTGTGAGGAGAAAGCGGCGCCGCGCCCCGGCTCCGGGAGCTGGGGGTGGAGGGGAGCCTGCGCCCGGGCCGTGGGGGACCCCGGTCCCCCGGCTCCCGGAACCTGGGGTGCCGGGGTGCGTGTGTGTGCGTGGGGGGGTGGTGAACCTGCGCCCGGGCCTCGGGGACCCGCCCTCCCCTCGGCCGCCCGCTCCGCCCGCCCGGCCGCCCCTGGGGTGCCCTTAGCAACTTACTTGACGGGCGGTGCTCCCCCCTCCCCCGAACCCCTCAAACCCGACCGCTCCTCGTTAACATACACCTCGTCTTCCAATAGGGTTCGGCGTTGTTGTCAGCCTCGGGGAGAGAGATTGGACAACTATTCTCCGCGAGGAGGAGGAGGAGGGCGACGCCAAGGACTTTCCGCATCTCCTGCCTTGGGGGGTTCCCTCCTCAAGTTGC
>NW_012267338.1:496511-501653 GCF_000151885.1 Dipodomys ordii | reverse complement strand
CCTCCGCCGGTGCCTCTCCCGCGTCCTGCCCGTCCTCGGGCGCGAGCCATGGCCAGCGAGGGCCACCGCGTCCCCTCCCCGCCGCCAACAGGTGATGACGGGGGCGGCGGAGGACGAGGGGAAGCCCCCGCGGACGCGGGGGGCGCCCGGTCCCTGAAGCCCGGGCTCCCCATCAGGGGCATCCGGATGAAATTCGCCGTGTTGACGGGCTTGGTGGAAGTTGGCGAAGTCTCCAATAGGGATCTGGTCGAGACCGTCTTCAATCTGGTGAGAAGTGAATATTTCATAGGCAGACGCGCTTCTCCTGAGCGGGGCTGGGGAGGAGGAGGAGGAAGAGGAGGGAGGCTGGAGGCAGGTGCTTTCTTTTCTTCAGACTCTCCACCATGGGCTTTTTTTTTTCCCCCTACAAAATCCGACTTGACCTACATGACAGAGGGTCTCGTGTCGTTTCCGTGGAAGGGGAGCAGGGCCAGGTTTTGTGAAAGTGAACAGGTCGCTGGCGTCCGGGCACAGGGACTTAGGTGTGAGCGCGCTGGGGCCTGGCGCGGGGAGGGGGCGCTGGGGACGGTGGAATGGTTTGTTTGTTTGTTTGTTTCTTCTTCCCCCTCCCTGGTCCTGTGGGTTTCCCTCTGCATTTTTCCCTTCATAAAATTTTAAGTAAGTTCTTAAAGTTCTGTGACTTTAGTTTTTATTGGTTCATTTATTTATTTATTTTTGTCAGTCGTGGGGCTTGAACTCTGGGCCTGGGCGCTGTCCCTCAGTTCCTCAGCTCAAGGCTAGCGCTTTACCATTTCAGCCACAACGCCACTTCCTGCTTTTTCTGCTTATGTGGTGCTGAGGAATCGAACCCAGCGCCTCATGCATGCAAGGCATGCATTCTACCACTGAGCCACCTTCCCAGGCCTCTGTGACTTTATTTTTGAACTTGAGAAATAATATGAAGTTTTTGCGACTCCTTAAATTAAGTTTTAGCTTTTTAAACAAAATTTAGGCCAGTAAGGCTGACAAAGGGCTAATTTTTTTTTTTTTTGCAAATTAGTATTTGTTTTTAATTCCCATTTTTAGCAATAACTCACAAAAGATGAATTTGGGATTGCATTTAAAGTAATCTTGTAAAAACTTGAGTTAACATTTTGCAAAGAATGGATAGTTTTTCTTTGGTAGATTCCTATCTAAGCAGTAAAGCACACTTGGCCATTGGCAGTTGCTGATTTTACTACTGAGAAGTATGAAATTAAAAAAAAAAGAGACTTCCATTTTTAGAAATAGTTATCTTCAGTAGAGACTTTTAAAGTTATTTTAGTTCAGCCTCTGCTGCTTATCAACTTAATCAAAAGGGGATTTGGCCTTAAAATGCTTGGCCTCTTCTACTCAGTCTGTACCATATAGAAAAGTGAAACACTTGTAATAATTGCTTTGCCCTTTCCTCTTTTCTTCTACATTTTCAAGGTTAGACTTGTTTTATTCTAGGGCAGTTAATTATTTCCTTTACTAAATCTTTATTGCTAGTCTGGTCATTTGCAATGAGAAAGTAGCTACAGCAAATATACTTACTTTTGGAATATGAAAGCAATATGTGTTTTGTATTGGGAGTTTGTGTATAAATACCACAGAAAGACATATATAAACACTTTCAAATAATATGCAAATGTCCAAGTGTATATAAACTGGAATAGAATAGTGAACTCTGGCATCCATATTCAGCTTCAACAGTTAACCAACAGTGTGTGTATGGGGCTATCATGAGTGAGTCTCCAGAAAAATGGCAAATTGATTATTCCTTCATCTCAAAACAGAGATAATTGAAAGCTTGCTTTTGATTTTCTTTTTCTAAACCTCATGTGTCTTGAATGAGAACAGCAATCTGTGGTAGTCTTCTTAGCAGGTGCAAGACTCTGAGTTCAAGACCTAGCATCATCACTCCCTCCTTCCCCCCAAAAGAAGAAATCAGTGGTAGTGGCAGTGATATAGTTCATAATTAATTTCTTGTGTGTGGAGTCACAGCATTCTTTGGCAGGAGGATTTAGACTCTTTAGAATGTGCTGTGTGGGGGTGGATAACCAAATCTAAATCATTTGCATTTTTATCATTAAAGAAAAGCTCAATTCTGTAGTCATGGTTTGCTTATATACTACCTAGAAGTGTAGGCAGTAGGTGTGGTAGAGATTTTAAGGTCGTTGATGAAGTCCTTCAGAGTTGGTGGTTTGTAGGGTAGTAGGTGACAGGGTAGTTGAGGAAGAGTCTGTTCTGTTACAGACTCTCTTCACAGACCAGGCGGGAGAGTTTCCGAGAGGATTAGATAGCAGTTTCTTTAAAAAAAAAAAAAGCAGTCTTTCTTCTTTCTCCTCCTGAGTACTTTTTCATGATCTTTCCATAGGGCTTTGGTCACTCCCTACAAAGTCTTGGGAACTGAATTAAAGAAACTGCCGAGAGGGCTGGGAAGGTGGCTCAGTGGTAGAGCGCTTGCCTTGCATGCCTGAGGCCCTGGGTTCGATTCCTCAGCACCACATAAGCAAAAAAAAAAGCCGGAAGTGGCGCTGTGGCTCAAGTGGTAGAGCACTAGCCTTGAGCTGAAGAGCTGAGGGACAGCGCCCAGGCCCAGAGTTCAGGCCCCACGACCGGACCCCCCCCCCAAAAAAAAAAAAAAAAGAAACTGCTAAGAATCTTGTCAGCCCATTTTAGTATTAGTATTCCCACACTGAACTGTCCTAAGTAGTAGTTGCTAGCCTGTCTTAATTCTACTCAGAGAAGGAAAGTACATTAACTCTTAAATGTGATTAAAAAGGAAGGTTACTGCCCCCTTTTCAGTGCTCTGCAGTGGGCCAGGTGTTTACATATAGTATGTAATTCTTCTCTAAACAATTCTTTTTAATCCACATATACCATTTTCTAGATGTCAAAACTGAGGCACTAGGGTTAACGGGTTTTCTGAATGTGATGATGCTTAGAACTTAATTTTTCTCAGGAAGGCATCTATCTCATGAGTCAGGGTACACTTGTTTGCTCCCCTAAGCAGTATTTATAGCTTAGGACACTACAGTCATTGGGTCCGGCCAGATAGTAATGGTGAAGTCTGCGTTGGTAGACTTTATTTCTTATTTTCCCTTTCAAAACATTGTTTAGGAAAAAAAAAAAACCTCAAAAGGTTTATACAGTTGATTTTTCCAATTTATTTTATGCAGAAAATAAACTTGAACATTTTTTTTTTTTTTGGTCGGTCGCGGGGCTTGAACTCTGGGCTTGGGCGCTGTCCCTGTGCTCTTCAGCTCAAGGGGAGTGCTCTACCGCTTAAGCCACAGCACCACTTCTGGTTTTCTAGTGGTTTATTGGAGATAAGAGTCTCACGGACTTTCCTGCCCTGGCTGGCTTTGAACCGTGCTCCTCAGATCTCAGTCTCCTGAGTAGCTAGGATTACAGGTGTGAGCCACTGGGCCCTGGCTGACATATTTCTTATACCATATATTGTTTTAAGTCTTCCAAAATTGTGAAAAGTAGGGTGCAAACCAAAGAATGTGTCAGGTATATTAGTCATGGACTATTGTAACAATATATGATCTTTCTAACAATATATGACCTTTGCATCCAGTGTAAGGAACCAGGGAATTAGCAGTGTCACTTAAACCTTGTGTGGTCCTCCTCCATACTTTCTTCACTGGACTTTTCATTAGTGAATATTATCATATTTATAGTGATGGTAACTTCTTTCTGTATTCCACAAGTTATTATTAAAGTAGAACTGTGTGTTTTTCCTTCCCACTTTCCCTCCTTTTTTTTTTTTTCCCTTCCTGTTTTCTTTTCTGACATGAGAGTTTTCTATGTAGCCTAGGCTGGCCTTGAACTGCTAGACTCCTAGTGATCCTTCTGTCTTAGCTGAGTCTACAAGTGCATACCACTGTGCCAAGTAGAAATATATGTTCTAAAGTTTATTTGTTATGCTTTAAAGAAATAAACTTGAACCTCCCAGAGGTACACAGATAGAAAGTGGTAGTGCCATCTAAGTGCTTCAGAGGTGTCTTTATAAAGTGCTGTCCACCTCTGCTAATGTACCTTGACCTCACTGTTATAAATTCCTTTGGAATTTACTACCCCTGTCTTTTTTTTTTTTTTTTTGTTCCAGTCTTGGGGCTTGAACTCAGGGCCTGGGTGCTGTCTCTGGGAGACTAAACCACTTGAGCTATAGCTCCAATTCCGGCTTTTTTTTTTTTTTTTGGCGATTGCCTCATGAGCTTTCCTCCCTAGGCTCACTTGAAACTGTGATTCTTAGGTCTCAGCCTGCTGAGAGCCACAGGTGCCTGGCTTCTGCAAGTGTATGTTACAAAAGATAAATTTTGATTAAAGTACACTAGTATATTCAGGTTTGTCAAACTTTTGGTTAATTTTTACATTTTTCTTGTTGTAACTTAAAACCATTTGTGTGTGTGTGTGTGTGTGTGTGTGTTTGTGTGTGTGTGTCCGTGTCCATGTCCATCTTTTGGACCCAGAATAATTAATGGATTGGTGTGCATCAGGAATAGGCTGTTGACTTTAATTTGTTTTCACCAGGGATTTAAAGGTGTTCTGTGTGGGCTTAGAACATAGCTTTAGTGATAGAGCACTTGCTTAGAGTACACAAGTCCTGATTTTCGTTCATAGCACTGAGAGAAAACAAAAAACTTCTTTAAAGATATTCTGAGGTATTCAAGATTAGAGTTTCCCATGGGCTTGTAACCAATACATGTTTCAATAATTTCTTTTTTGTCTTTAAAAAGTCACTATAGGGTTTCCTTGTCCAAAGAGAAATGCACCTGAATTGTGAAAAAAATAACCTCTCTGTACAACACTTTAACAATAAAATTATATTAAAAGAAAGTATGACTTTTTTATTTTTTTTTTGAGATGAGGTCTAGCTATGTATTCCCAGGCGGACTTCAGAGTCAAGATTCTCCTGCCTTAGGCTTGGCCCAAGTGTAGGCTTTTTGGTTGTTAATTGGAGATAAGAGTCTCCGACTTTTCTGACTGGGCTGTGTTGAATTGTGAATAAAGATCGCAGCCCCTTGAGTAGTCAGGATTGTGGTCATGAGCCACCAGTGCCAACCAGCATATGATTTTTAAATTAACATTTTAAACCTTCATAGATTAAATAAAAAAATTTCATTACCCTTT
>NW_012267338.1:487089-494106 GCF_000151885.1 Dipodomys ordii | reverse complement strand
TTTTTTTTTTTTTTTGGTCGGTCGTGGGGCCTGAACCCCGGGACACTGTCCCTCAGCTCTTCAGTTCAAGGAGAGTGCTCTACCACTTGGAGCTACAGCACTACTTCCGATTTTCTAGTGGTTTTTTGGAGATAATAGTCTCACGGATTTTCCTGCCCAGGCTGGCTTTAAACCATGGTCTTCAGATCTCAGCTTCCTGAGTACCTAGGATTATAGGTGTGAACCACCGGTGCCCAGCTTCCCTGAGCTTTTTTGCTCAAGGCTAGTGTTGTACCACTTTGAGCCACAGCACCACTTCTGGTTTTCTGGTGGTTAATTGGAAATAAGAGTCTCATGGACTTTCCTGCCTATGCTGGCTTTGAACTGCGATCCTCAGATCTCAGCTTTTGAAGTAGATAGGATTATAGGCATAACCCACTGGTACTCAGCTTTCATATAGAATTTTATAGCTATCACCACTATCTAATTTTATTTTAATTTTTAATTTTTTAATTTTTACTTTTGTTCATGGGGCTTGAACTCAAGGCCTGGGTGCTATCCCTGAGCTCTTTTGCTCAGGGCTAGTGCTCTACTGCTTTGAGCCACAGGTCTACTTCTGGTTTTCTGGTGATTAATTGGAGATAAGAGTCTAATGGACTTTCCTGCCTAGGCTGACTTTCAACCATGATCCTCAGATCTCAGCCTCCTGAGTAGCTAGGATTACAGATGTGAGCCACCAGCACCTGGCTCTACAATGCTTCCTATGTTTAAGATCACTGTAGTTTTAGCTTTTTCATTTAGACCTATGAGTCCTGTGTGGTATAAGACAAGATTAAGAAAAGGGGTAGTGGTGCTATGGCTCAAGTGGTAGAGCCCTAGCCTTGAGTTGAAGGGCGCAGGGACAGCGCCCAAGCCCAGAGTTCAAGCCCCACCACTTAAAAAAAAAAAAGAGAAGGCAGATTGGGCACAGTGATTTACACCTATAATCCTACCTACTTGGGAGGTGGAGATTGGGAGGATTAGAGCTAACCCTAGAAAAAAAAACAAAAACAAAACCCCTTAAACTAAAAGCATTATTGAGACTCTATCTCAAAGCACGGGGTAAGGACACAGTCTGTAATTCCAGTTACCTGGGAGGCAGAAGTAGGAGTGTCATAGTCTTGGGCTGGAGCAAAAGTATGAGATCCCTTTGAAAAGTAACTGAAGAGCAAAAAAAGGCTGACAGGATGTGGCTCAAGTGGCAGAATGCTTGCCTGGTAAGTTTGAGACCCTGAGTTTAAATCCCAGTAACTCCTCTTTCTCCGCAAGTCCATAGTAATATGACAATCAATTTCAAGCGAGAGATCAGCACAAAATAGGCTGATTGTATCCAAGAAGGAGAAGAAATAATTATTAAAGAGATAATATAAAACTATTAGGAAATTGTTAACTTTACCACCAACTCATTTTCTTCGACTACTGTAAATTTAGACACAGAAGCATTTCAGGATAGTTTTTAAGTTTGGTGATGTCATGGTTGTAGTGGGTAGGCAGTGCCTATGGCCAGAAGTGTGAAGTGGAGGAAGCCTAGCAATGTGGCTTAGTGGTAGAAGCCGGATGAAGCTGGAAGCCCTGATTTCAAACCTCAGTACTGCCAGAAAAGTGTAAATAGGGTTATTTTGTAAGTTTAAGAAATTTGATAGACTTGTTCTTCATTTCTTTTGAATCCTTTTTGGTAAGTTTAATTTTTGTTAGGCAGACACTTGCTAGGAGTGATACTCCTAGCCCTTTTAAATTGGTTTTGAGGTAACTTGAGATTTTTGCCTGGATGAGTTTAGATGGTCATATTCCCATTTATGACAGGTGTGTGCTGCCATGCCCAACTTGTCAGTTGAGATGGGAGCATGATAACTTTTTGCCCAAGCGTGATCTTCCTGATCATCGCTTCCTGAGTAGCTTACAGGTGTGCACCACTATCCCTGCTGTCTGGCCTTATTTCTGATTACTTAATACCCAGCAGATACTTTGTCAGTAATCTATATAGAAAGCTCATTTGTATTCACAACAGTTAGCGATTGTACTGTCTTGAACATTTATCTGCCCAGGAATGAATTTTTGAAACAGAATAGTTCCCATGAATCAAATGATGACCATTTATTAACCTGCCCCCCTCCCCTCTTTCTGTTTTGTGGTAGTGGATGTTAAATCCAGGTCTTCCTGCTTGCTAGGTAAGTTCTGTCCCCCCTGCCCCACCTTTTCTTGTTAATCTTGTAAGTAATGAACTTAAATTGGCAAATTGGCTTTGCTGTAAAAAATTTCAGGAGTCATTACTATTTGAAGGACTGTGCTGTTGATTTACTTTATTAAGTGCTAGACTACGTACAGAAAGTTGCTCAGTTTAGCCAAGTTCTGAATTCAGCATAGTGTATTGCTGAGATATTTTTCTACTTTTTATTTTTAGAGAATGACTTTTTATTCTGTCACGCTGAATACATTGTTCATGAACAGTTATATCAGGTTATTGAAGTCATGCTTCAGGAAGAAAGTTTGAAATTTATGCTTTGTCCTATGAATAATAGACCTGAATGTGGACGTAAGGCAGGCGCTGGGTCTGAATCAGCTGATCACATAGTAACTGTGAAGTGTAGTGTTTTCTAAATTTCTTTTATAACAAGAAAATATGATTGAAGCAGCTAAAATTGTATCCTTCTAGGATTTTTTTTCCAATTTTGTGTGTTTGAATTATGTACAATATATTATACTGTGTGACTACTATAAATTGATTAGAATTGGGTGGGGAATGTGACTTAGTGGTAGCATGCTTGCCCAGCCCTGAGTTTGATTCCTCAGTGCCATATACACAGAAAAAGCCAGAAGTAGCTCTGTGGCTCAAGTGGTAGAGTGCTAGTCTTGACCAAAAGAAGCTCAAGGACAGTGCCCAGGCCCTGAGTTCAAGCGCCAGGACTGGCAGAAAAAAAAAAAAAAGGATTAGAATTTAAGAAGGTGCCACCTGACAAAATTCCTTAAGAATTGTTAAGAATTAGGTTGCCGGGCACCACTGTCCATAGTCCTAGCTATTCAGGAGATTGAGATATGAAGATTGTGGTTCAATGTCAGCCTGGGCAGAAAAGTCCATGAGACTTAAGAAATATATATGTAGTTTTATTATTACTATTAACATGTTGTACAGAAGGGTTACCAGTCCATAAGTAAGGTATTGAGTATAATTCTTTTTGGATAGTGTCACTCTTTCCTTTGATTTCCCCCAGTTTACCCATCCTGTCTCTTCCACTAGAGTTGCAGAGTTCATTTTTCACATAGTGTATACTGAATACCATGATTACATTTGTTCACTCTTCCTCCATTTTTATGCCCCCCTTTCACCTCCCCTAAAAAGACAAAGAAAAAAAAACCAAAGCAAAAATACCACCACCACCAAAAAAAAATCCCCATGTTTCCATTTCCTAGAATTCATTTGGATAAATAGTATTTTATGTTCAGAGAAGTAGGCCATGAGACTCTTATGTCCAATTAACCACCAGAAAACCAGAAGTGGAGCTATGGCTCAAGTGTTAGAGCATTTACCCTTGAGTGAGAAAGCTCTGGCATAGTGCCTAGACCCTGAGTTCAACCCTATTAGAATCATCAGGAAAAAAGAAAAGTTATATTAAGAATTATAAGCATTGGTAATATGAATTGTCTTGATACTTTATCATTGATTTTAATACTATATACTTGGATTTCTTATATCCTTTTTTTATGTATCAAGTGATGTTTGATTATATTTAAATTATCTACAGTTTTCTTCTATTATGATAATATTAAAGAACAAATGAAATGACCAGTTCTTTAGAGATTAATTATAAGTAGAAATTTCAGCTTATGACTTAGCACTTTACCACTTGAGTCACAGCTCCACTTTTTTGGTGGTTAATTGGAGATGAGTCTCATGAACTTTTCCTGCCTGGGCTGCTTTGAACTGTGATCCTCAGATCTCAGCCTCCTGAGTAACTAGGATTACAGGTATGAGCCATTGTAGTCGGGCTGTGAATATTATTTTTAATCTTTATTGCTTGTTTTTGATTCATGACTGTTAAATAGAACTGTATGTGAGAGTAAGAACATGGAAGGGTCACTGGGCACTGGTGGCTCATGCCTATAATTCTTAGTTATTCAGGAGGCTGCAACCCAGAGGGCCAAAGTTGGAAACCAGGTCAGGCAAAAAGTCTGGAGGCCTCCATCTCCAAAATAGCCAGCAAAAAGCCAGGCTGGAGGTGTATGTATCTCAAGTGGTAGAGTACTAGCCGAAACTATGATCTTATGTTCTATAGATTTTGCTTATTTACTCTTGTGGTGTTGGAGATTTTACCTATGTTCTTGCCCATGATAGATACATGTTTTGCCATTGAGCTACTTCTGGCACTAATTTATTGTGCCATTAGAGTCTTGAACTCAGGGCCTGATCATCTCTCTTAGCTATTTTTTTTTCCGCTCAAGGGTGGTACTCTACCATTTGATCCACACCTGCACTTTCAGATTTTTGCTGGTTAATTAGTCTAGGATTTGTCAGATCAGATAGCTAGCTTTGAACTGTAATTCTTACATTTGCTGCTAGTGGTTGGCAAATGTGTTCTTGAATTTGATTTACACATATTTTATTGAGGACTTTTATATCTGTGTTCACCAAGAATGTTTCTTTCTTTCTTTCTTTTTTTTTTTTTTATTGTATCCTTACCAGGTTTGGTTAGGGAAACAGTGACTTCTTAGAATGACTTTGAATGCATTCTTTCTTTTTCTATTTTATGGAATAGTTTAAAGATGATTGTTGTTCTTAAACAGTCTGGTGGAATTTAGCTATGAATCCATGTGGCCCTGAATTTTTCTTTATTGGGAAACTTTATTACTGTTATTACTACGTTTGCCTTTTAAGTGACTTAACTATCCTCTCATATATTTTGCAATATACCTTTTAAGTTCTTCACAGTTCAATGGTATACTATATGGAGAGGCTCTTTCCTAGTGTATCTATTTATAATTCTAAATGCCTTCTGTTTCTAGATGTCTGTGACTTTCTGAAGGTTTGGGAACTTTTCTGTTAATTTCAGTGAAAACCTGTCTATTCCTGTAGCTTATACTTCTCTCTACTTCTATACCGATTAGATTTGGTCTTTAAACTGTGTCCCATAGATCTTGTATGTTCTGTTCATGATTTATTTTTTGTATTACTGGGGAAATGTAATGATTGGTTAATCTTGTCCTCAATAGGCTAGTGAGACCTTCAACTGAGAATGTTTCATTTACTTATTTATTTATTTATTTTTTAGCTATTCATTTCTGAAGTTTTGGTATTTAGTTTTGAAAATCTCTGGCTCTTTAGTCAATTGCTCTTATCTTCCTTAACTTATTTAGCTATGTATTTATATCCCATGTGAATACACTGATAATTTAAAAAATGAATCTTTAATACAAGGCTTCATCCATATTGGTATGTAATATAAAGAGGAACTTTTTTTGGCTAGAGAGGTTGAGCATATCTTCTTTTTTTTTTTTGGGTCCAGTTGTGGGGCTTGAACTCTGGGCCTGGGTGCTGTCCCTCAGCTCTTCAGCTCAAGGCTAGCACTCTACCACTTGAGCCACAGCGCCAATTCCGGCTTTTTTCTTTTTGCTTATGTGGTGCTGAGGAATCGAAGCCAGGGCCTCATGCATGCAAGGCAAGCGCTCTACCACTGAGCCACCTTCCTAGCACCCAGGTTGAGCATTTCTTCATGTGTTGATTGGCCATCCTTCTTTCCTCTTACCACCTCACCCCAGTTAGAATGGCTATAATCAAGAACTCTAATAACAACAGATGCTGGAGGGGATGTGGAGAAAAGGGAACCTTACTGCATTGTTGGTGGGAGTGTAAACTTGTTCAACCACTTTGGAAAGTAGTATGGAGGTTCCTCAAAAGACTCCATATAGAGCTCCCCTATGACCCAGCAATTTCACTTTTGGGCATTTACCCAAATGATCACAAACAAGACCACACTAAAGCTACCAGCACAACTCTGTTTATTGCAGCATTATTTACCATAGCTAAGCTATGGAACCAACCCAGATGCCCCTCAGTAGATGAATGGATCAAGAAAATGTGGTATATATACACAATGGAATTCTGTGCCTCCATCAGAAAGAATGATATTGTCCCATTTGTTAGGAAATGGAAAGACTTGGAAAAAATTATATTAAGTGAAGTAAGCCAGGCCCAAAGAAACATAGGTCCCATGGTTTCCCTTACTTGCAATAACTAGTATATGTCTGAGACAAGCAGAAAAGATCAGATAAGTTGATGTTAGGTGAAATGAACCCCAAGATAAGTATTCAGATGTTTTTTCTTTCATGCGATTGTTTCTAACATATTTATAAGATGATTTTTTTGTTGCTTTGTATGTCCCTTCCCCATAGTATAACGCCTGCTCTCACTGTATTTGATGTTGGTATACTTTGTGGAGGGGAAGGGGAAAAACAAATTGTTTAACTAGGGATACAGATGGACCCATTGCAACAATGAGATGTACAAGTCATTATGTCAAAAACGAACTTTGCAACTTTGGCCGGGGATGGGGTTGGGATGGGAGGAGGGGGGTGGGAGATGGGAAGGGATTGGAAGGGGAAACAAAGGAGGAGGCAACAATGCTTGATAAGAAATGTTCTCATTATCTTGCCCATGTAATTGTAACCCCTCTGTACGGTATTTTCACACACACACCCACACCCACAAAAATATAAAGAGGAACTTTTGGAGGACTCGTGTTGCCTTGTTGGGACAGATAGTTTTACTTTCATCTGAAGATTTTCTTAGTAAGAATAGTTATTTTTGGTGCCTAATCCCCAGCATCAGAAAAGAGGAAACAAACCACAGTAAGAATAACACAAAATATATTGATCTCATAAAATCCAATTAAAAACACTACACCACAAATAACAATTGCAAAGAGGGGACTACAATAAAATAGGATAAACTTAAACATTAAGAATCCATAAAGGTAGGGGCTGGGAAGGTGGCTCAGTGGTAGAGTG
>NW_012267338.1:459883-486085 GCF_000151885.1 Dipodomys ordii | reverse complement strand
GGCCCAAAGAAACATAGGTCCCATGGGTTCTCTTATTCACAATAACTAGTATATGTCTGAGACAAGCAGAAAAGGTCGGGTAAATTGATGTTGGGAGAATGAACCCCAAGATAAGTATTCAAATGTTTTTTTGTGTTTTTTTTTCCTTTCATGCGATTGTTTCTAACATATTTATAAGATGATTCCTATGTTGCTTTGTATGTCCCTCCCCCACGGTACAACCCATGCTTTCACTGTATTTGATGTTGGTATAAGTTGTGGAGGGGAAGGGAAAAAGCAAATCGTTTAACTAGGGATACAGATGGACCCATTGCAACAATGAGATATACAAGTGGTTGTGTCGAAAAATGAACTTTACAACTTTGGTTGGGGGTGGGAGGAGGTTCTGGTGGGGAGAGTGGGGAGTATGGGAAGGGATGGGAAGGGGAAACAAAGAGGAGGCAACAGTGCTTGATAAGAAATGTATTCATTATCTTGCCCATGTAATTGTAACTCCTCTGTACGGTATTCTCACAATTAAAAAAAAAAAAAGAGTTGGATGCCAGTGGCTCATGCCTAGGATTCTAGCTACTCAGGAGGCTGAAATCTGAGGATCCCAGCCCCGGCAGAAAAGTCCATGAGACTGTCATATTCAATTAGCTACCAAAAAAAAAAAAGGTGAAGTGGAGCTGTAACTCAAGTGGTAAAATTAGCCTTTAGCACAAAAGCTCAGGGACAGCACCCAGATCTTGAGTTCAAGCCCTAGGACGGACACACACACACACACACACACACACACACACACACACCACACACACACACACACACACGCCTCCCCATTCGACACACACACACACGCCTCCCCATTCGACACACACACACACACGCCTCCCCATTCGACACACACACACACACACACACGCCTCCCCATTCTCTAGAAGCTGCACAAGGTGTCTCAGAACTGAGGATTGTGAGTTCCAGGCCAGCCCTCTGAGCTGCACAGTGAGTTGGACGCCAGTCTGTCCCACACTGTGAGACCCAGTCTGAAGAACAAAACAATTTAACAAAAACCCAACAACAAAACAGGAAAAAAATCAAGTGAAAAAGAATTCCTCCTAATCAAGGTACTTGGATCAGAGATGCCTTTTTTTTTTTTTTTGGTCAGTTGTGGGGCTTGAACTCTCTTACCACTTTAGCCACAGTGCCATTTCTGGTTTTCTGGTGGTTAACTGGTGATAAGAATCTCACAAGACTTTCTTGCCCTGTCTGGCTTTGAACTGAGATCCTCAGATCTCAGCCTCCTGAGTATCTAGGATTACAGGTGTGAGCTTAGGCCTGGCTTAGAGATGCCTCTTTTGAGGTCCTCTTAATACTGAAATCTGCTTGGGTTGGGAGTGTGTAGTGTTCACCACTGGGGCCTTCTCTAGTTCTTCAGGTCCCATCAAACAAGTTGGTACTCTACTGTAGGATGAACCCTAGCCTGGGTTTCCCGCTGGGCTGGTTTAGGATAACAGAGCCATATTTACATCGCATTTAAAAATGTGTACCTGTAGCCCCCAAGAAGCTTAGGTGGTATGTAGACTGGCCGCTAGGAGCTTACTTGTTCCAGACGCCTGAGGGTATCCTGAATGCCTGGGAGAGTGGGGAAGCAAATAGAGTTCTGGTAGAAGAGGTTGGGGGAGCTGTAGATTGGAGCAATCTTCCAACCATTCTTCCCACAATAAGCCCCTTGTGACTGGTATGGTGACTAGTCTGGGGATCGCTGTGCCTCATAGCCTCTGCCCTGCTGGTTACACTCAGTGGGCTGTGGTAGACACTCTTTCGCCATGACTATCAATGTGGGGCATCTCTCCCCCATTACTACATCAGGGACCTGAGTTTTGACTATTTCATGCTTTCTGATCTTCAGAGCAGTTTAATCTCTAACGATAGGCTCCTTCTCAAGATGGCTCCTGATGATAGCATCCTGGTTCAAGATACAGTGACTTTCATCTCTAGAAGAGTTACTTTAAGACCAAATCCCTGTGTGGATTTATCAGTTGTAAGAACCATGAGTTTTTTCTGTGGCCAATTTCTTTGACCTGTTGTTATCCTGGGGGTTGCCAACTCTCTCAGAGCTTACCTATGTAAGTTTTACCATGCAGCTGGAGTTGGAATTGCCAAGTGCTGTGTACTTGTCTCTCTCTTTTTTTTTTTTTTTGGGTCCGGTCATGGGGCCTGAACTCTGGGCCTGGGCACTGTTCCTCAGCTCTTCAGCTCAAGGCTAGTGCTCTACCACTTGAGCTACAGCACCACTTCTGGCTTTTTTCCTTTTTGCTTATGTGGTGCTGAGGAATCGAGACTAGGGCCTCATGCATGCAAGGCAAGCGCTCTACCACTGAGCCACCTTCCCAGCCCCTGTACTTGTCTCTTGAGTTACTGTTCTTCATGTACTGACACTCCCTGTCACCTCTCAATTCACCTCTTGATTCACACTTGAAATAGAGTTTCTCCTTTCTGCTTGGAGTCTTACGCACAGAACCATATTCTAATATCTTGACCCAAGCACAACCCCTCTTTTATATGGACATTTACTCCCTTCCTGGAGTTGTTTTTATTCATTCATATAGTATATAGGGAAAAGTTTACAGCTACTGGTTGTAGCATTTCTTAGTACCATTTGTATCAAATACTTCCCAATTTAAGGAAAATAGGTTGCTTTTTGGTCATCTGATATAAATTAATATTCCATTGATTTTTTTCCTATTGATTTTTATTTAACCAAAAAATAAGGCCATCAAGTGTGGTGTAACTGGTTTTTATTTGTTTGTTTGTTTTTTCCCTATTGGGCTTGGACTCAGCCTAGGCTCTGTCTGTAGCTTTTTGCACAAGGCCTGTACTCTTCCACTTGAGCCACAGCACCACTTCTGGTTTTCTGGTGGTTAATTGGAGATTAAGAGTTTCATGGAGGGGCTGGGAAGATGGCTCAGTGGTAGAGTGCTTGCCTTGCATGCCTGAGGCCCTGGGTTCGATTCCTCAGCACCACATAAGCAAAAAGAAAAAAGCTGGAGGTGGTGCTGTGGCTCAAGTGGTAGAGTGCTAGCCTTGAGCTGAAGAGCTGAGGGACAGCGCCCAGGCCCAGAGTTCAGGCCCCATGACCGGACCCCAAAAAAAAAAAAAAAAAGAGTCTCATGGATTTCCAGCCTGGGCTGGCTTTGAACCGCGGTCCTCAGATTTCAGCCTCCTGAGTAGCTAGGATTACTTTAAAGGAATAACTGTTTCTTCTTATTTTCCTTTAGCCAGACATTTGGGGATGAGGACACTTTTGGCCCCATCTTCCCTTTATGGTCTCCCCTGCTACATCCACTAGCCTCTTTCAGCCATGTTGGCTTGGTTCCAAGCTGGTCTCCTGCATGTCTGACAGTCAGTCTTGGGCTTTCTCTGTCTCTCACCAGTGGCCAGCATCACCTCAGCTTTTTCTTTAAATATCATAAAACAATTTAGCCATGTTTCAAACACCCACAGTATATAGCACTAATATTTCTTGTATTATTTTAGTCATAATGATGCTCTCTAGAACTATTAAGTAATATTACTTTTCTTTTGCCAGATATCTGACAAAAGAAAACTTTTGAAGGTATTGATCAGTAGTATTTAGTAGTATTTAAGAATGAACCCAGGGCCTTCTGCTTGAAAGTGGTAGTGTTACACTACTTGAATCATGGCTCAGTTCTCTAATCTGATTTCTATGGGACTGATTTTACTTCCTGCTTTTTAGGTTATTTTATTCCTCAGTTTTCAAAAAGTATATATGTGGGGCTGGGAAGGTGGCTCAGTGGTAGAGCGCTTGCCTTGCATGCATGAGGCCCTGGGTTTGATTCCTTAGCACCATATAAGCAAAAAAAAAAAAAAAAAAAAAGGCCAGAAGTGGCCCTGTGGCTCAAGTGGTAGAGCGCTAGCCTTGAGCTGAAGAGCTGAGGAACAGCGCCCAGGCCGAGTTCAGGCTCCACTACTGGATCCAAAAAAAAAAAAAGTATATATGTATATGTATATTTATGACAAACTTACACCTTATCACATATATATGTGATATATATTATACACATGTGTATATATATAAAACTATCACATATATGTGATACATATTATGCATACATACATATGTGTGTATAATATATATCAGACTTAACATTTTAACCTTTAAGTATACAGTGATACTGTGAGTGATACTGTGACTTATGATTGATTGTGTAACTCACTACTCTGGATCTTTTGATCTCTTTCATGTTGCAAAAACATGAAACAATAACTCCTGTTTCCCCTTCCTCCAGTCCTTGGCCCTGACATTTATTTTCTGTCTCTGTCTAGTCTTTTTAATCAGAGAATTATGTTTGAGGCTGATGAAAATACAAAATGAGTAAAAAGTTAACTGGGGTTCCAGTGATTCACACCTGCAATTATAGCTTCATGAAAGCTGAGAATGGACTGAGAAAAGATTGAGGCTTGAGGCCACCTGCTCAAACCATTTGTGAAACTCCTTTTTTTTTTTTCCTTTTCTTTGTCAGTTGTGGGGCTTGAACTCAGAGTCTGAGCACTGTCCCTGAGCCTCTTTGTGCTCAAGGCTAGTGCTCTACCACTTGAACCACAGTGCTACCACCACTTTGGATTTTTGAGTAGTTAATTGGAGATAGGAGTCTCATGGGTTTTCTGCCCAGGCTGGCTATGAACTGCACTCCTCAGATCTCAGCCTCCTGAGAAGCTAGGATTACAGGCATGAGCCACCGTGCCTGGGTGTGAGACTCATTCTGAACCCATAGTTGAGTGTGGTGGTGCATATATGTCATTCTAGTTACTTGGGAGGCTGAGATCAAGGAAAATCATTGTTTCAGGCCAGCCTGGGCAGAAAAGCCTTTAAGATTCCATCTCAGTGAAAGAAGTTGGGCTTAGGGGCATGCCCCTTTCATCCTAGCTACAGAAGGAAGTCTCAAGGAAGTAATCCCAGTCCCTGTATGTACCTGGGCAGGAAGTTCTCACTTATTTTTGACATAGGTCAAAAGGCTGGAAACATGGCTCAGTGACAGAGTTGTGTCTTTTAAGAACAAAGCCCTAAGTTCAAACTTCAGGGCTGTTTCCCCCTTCTCTCCCCCCCCTCCACCAAATTTTAATGCTATTGATGTTAGTATTTAACACCTTAGAAGAGAAGAAATTTGGAGGATAGATTTAACAATACTGGAATCATTTGGAACTGACATGGAGGTATCACCTGTGCAACAGTGCCATTTCAGTTCTGCATCTCCATTTGATAGCTCAGCAGACACATGGGGAAAAAATTCAGTCTGAATGTTCACTGAATGCACACTTGGTGGTACCAAGTTGGAATGGAAAATTTTAAATGAAATGGAAAAATCATCAGAGTGGATAATTCCTGGGAAAGCATTTCTCACAGTTTTCCTCCCTAACTCTACAGTTTTCACATCATTTGTGTAAATGCACAGATCACAATGTGGGTACTCAGGTTCTTTCCCAGCTAGGTGGATCGCCTGAGTTCTTCCATTACATTGCAGTCTCCTGAGTCATTTGGTTTTGCTGATAAGCATTGCCCTACATTCTGTGGCTTCTTTGTTTGCTTTGTGTCCTCTGTAGTTCTTTATTTGACCCAACTTCATGGTCTTTCTGTAGTTCCTTGGAAAAGTGGAAATGTTCTGGTGAAAATTAGGCAAATTAGGCAGGAAACATTTTCATTTTGTGTTTTTTTTTTGGCAAATAAACATGAAATAAAAATCTTTGGTAATCCCAGCATTTACTATATGTTAGAAGGATTTCTCTGTCAGTCAGATTATGGTCTTATGTTTGTATCCCAGTCTCACAGTCTTGACCATTTTTTTGTTTTTGATTTTTTTCCTTGAGGTGGTGGAGATTGAATTTATTTCTGCTTGCCTTTATCCTTTATTAACATTTATTTAAGGTGTTTATATTTAATTATCAAGTCAGTTATCTAATCAAGCTAATTAGCACTTTTGGATTTCTACACCTAGAATTTTTCAGTTTTTTTTTTTTTTTTGTCGGTCATGGGCCTTGAACTCTGGGCTTGGGCGCTGTCCCTCAGCTCTTCAGCTCAAGGCGAGCGCTCTACCACTTGAGCTACAGCGCCACTTCCGGTTTTCTAGTGGTTTATTGGAGATAGGAGTCTCACGGTCTTTCCTGCCTGGGCTGGCTTTGAACCGCGATTCTCAGATCTCAGCCTTCTGAGTAGCTAGGATTATAGGCGTGAGCCACCGGCACCCGGCTTCAGTTTTGCCTTTTGGACTCGTAAAGCTGATTGTAAACATTACATATTTTATTCAAGTTGTATATTGACTTCCTTATGATTAAGTACACATGCTGGACTGTGATTTAAGAAACAATTGACAACTCAAGTCCCAAATTGCTAGAAGAAAGATTGATAATCCTGGGTGTCTTAGACCTCCAAAAACACTGTATTGGAGATAGTAGAGCTTTTATCTTATTTTTTTATTTATTTTTATTTTTTGTTAGTAGTTGGTCTTGAACTCTGGGCCTGGGCTCTGTCCCTCAGCTCTTCAGCTCAAGGCTAGCCCTCTACCACTTGAGCCACAGCACCACTTCTGGTTTTCTGGTGGTTTATTGGAGATAAGAGTCTCATGGACTTTCCTGCCCAGGCTGGCTTTGAACCTCGATTCTCAGATCTCTGCCTCCTAAGAAGCTAGGATTACAGGTGTGAGCCACTGGCACCAAGCTTCTTATTTTTTATTTTATTTAATTTTATTTATTTATTTTAAAATGTTTTTTATTGTGAAAATACTGTACAGAGGGGTTACAATCACATGAGCAAGGTAATGAGTACGTTTCTTATCAAGCATTGTTGCCTCCTCCTTTGTTTTCCCCCTACCATTCCTTCCCTCCCATCTCCACAACTACATTCCCCCCTACCCCCATCTTATTTTTTAAAAGCTTGTTATTTGGGTGAAGAAGCCTGAGTTTATTATTTTTTCTAGTAATTGTTATAATTAAGGTGTTGTCAGAGGGATTACCATTTCACAATACATTTTTTTCTTTGTCCACTTATTTTTATTATGAACTTTATGCTGTCAGTTACAGGATGAATCGTGCAACCAAGAAAACATTTTTGAATTGTTAAACAGCTTTCTTATCACTTAGTAAAACATTGCTCCTACCTGTAATCTAGCTACTGTGGAGGCTGAGAACAAAGGACTGGTTCAAAGCCAGCCTAGGCAGGAAAGTCTGTGAGACTTTTTCTCCAATTAACTACCAAAAAGCTAGAAGTAGAGGTGTGGCTTAAGTGGTAGAGTGTAGCCTTGAGTAAAAAAGCAATGAGAGCAAGAAGGCCTGGGTTCAAGCCTCAAAACCAGCATAAAAACAAAAGCAAGTAATAAAACCCAAAAACTTGAGGCTTGAACTTAGGGTTTGGGCATTGTCCTTGAGCTTCTTTCCCTTTAGGCTAGCATTCTTCCACTTGAGCCGCAGCTCCACTTGTGGCTTTTTTGGTGGTTAATCAGAGATAGGTCTCATGGTAGCCAGCCCGGGCTGTGTTCCTTAGATGTCAGCCTCCTGAATAGCTAGGCTTACAGACATCAGTGCCCAGCAATTGTAAGTACTCTAGGACCACCAGGATTAAGGAGAAGCCTCAACTAATAACTAACTCAAACAGGGTGACCAAAACTCTATTAGGGTTTCAAAACTCTACTAAGTGAGTTGTCCAGCTCCATGTGGCACTGTCCTAGATCCAGCCACTGTGGGACTCTGAGCTGTGAAGTACCTGAAGCTGGAGCAACTTTTCCCATTCCTTCTTGAATCTTTGTCTTACAGAGTTGTGAGAATAATGAAATAATTGCTTTTTAGTCACTAAGTTTGGAAGTGATACGTAAGGCAGCGAAGATAACTGGAACAAGGTCTGATCTGACAGGATAGCACCTGAATGTTTTGCATGGGGATTCCAACAATGCATTATACACTTCCATGTTTTTATGGAGATAATTATTTATGTGCCATGCAATTCAGTGACATTTATTTGTATTGATGGTCCTGGGGCTGAACTCAGGGTACTATTCCTGAGCTTCTATTGCTCAGTGCTAGCATTCTATTACTTGAGCTGCAGCACCACTTCTGGCTTTTTTGTTGCTAAATTGGAGATGAGTCTCTTTCTGGGGTGGCTTTGAACCTTGATCTTCAGATCTCAGCCTCCTGAATAGCTAGGATTGCAGGAGTAAGCCATCAATGCCTGGTGCTTTAAGGGTGTTTTTATTATATTCATAATAAGGCTATCACCACTATCTAATTTCAAAATATTTCCGTCATTTCCACAAGAGAAATCCTGTACCCCGCTAGGTACCGATTTCCTATTCCTGACTTTTCCTAGCACCTGGTATCATTAACCTACTTTCAGTCTCTATTATTACTCACATTTAATGTTATTTAATTTCTTGCTCTGAGGATTAAACTCAGGAGTTTGTGCATGTTAGGCAAGTGCTCTACCACTCAGCTACATCCCTGGCCCTTTAACATTTAACTTTTGAACATGGTTGTCTAAGTTTCTTTCCTTAGTACACATGAATAAATGAGGATTCTAAGTGCCTCTCAGGTGTGGTAGCATGTACCTTTAGTCCCAGCTGCTTGAGAGACTGAGGGAAGAGGATCATTGAAGTTTAAGGACAGCGTGGGCAACATAGTGAAGGCATGTGTTTTAAAAAAAGTAAGTAAATAAATCAATAAATGAGAGGCAGAATGCTTTAAACTGGTTTAATGATAGCTAATGAGAACTGATAGCTGAAAATATAATAGTATGTAGGAAGTGGAGTAAATAAAATATATAGTGTTTCATTATACAAAAAAATAATATCACTAATGATGTAATACTAGCTACTCAGGAGGCCGAGATCTGAGGATTGTGGTTCAAAGTCAGCCTAGGCAGGAAAGTCCATGAGATTCTTATCTCTAATTAACCACCAGAAACCTGGAAGTAGTGCTGTGGCTCAAGTGATAGAGTGCTTGCCTTGAACTGAAGAGCTAAGGACAGCACTCAGGCCAGAGTTCAAGTCCCGTAACTGACAAAAAATAAAAGAAAAAAAATTAAAAAGATATATATGGCTAATGAATGAATTTGTCTTACTCAGAAAAATTTATATTTAAAAGTATAGCATTTCATTTTTTTACAGAATAATGATATAACTGATGAGTAAATGTGTTTTGTTCAGAAAAAGTTGTGTGTGTGTGTGTGTAAAGAACCTAGAGAATTACTCATTTTCTATTAGAAAATACATGAGTGAAGATTTGAAGATAAAGGCCAAATACAATTTGAGCTTTTTTTTTTTTTTGTCAGTCGTGGGGCTTGAACTCTGGGCTTGGGCGCTGTCTTTTCACTCTTCAGCTCAAGGTGAGCACTCTACCACTTGAGCCACAGCGCCACTTCTGGTTTTCTGCTGGTTTATTGGAGATAAGATCTACAATAAGATCTCCAGACTTTCCTGCCGGGCTGGCTTTGAACCTCAATGCTCAGGTCTCAGCCTCCCCAGTAACTAGGATTATAGGTGTGAGCCACTGGTGCCTGGCTGTTTTTGTTTTAAATAAAAAAGGTAGACAGACTTGTGTGGCATCTTGTGGAGACCTGGAGGAGGTAATAATAACTTCATGTTTCCTTATTATATTGTTGTTGCCAGTCCTAGGAATTGAACTCTGGGCACTGTCCCTGAGCTTTTTTTGCTCAAGGTTAGCATTTGACCACTTGAGCCACAGTGCCACTTCCAGCTTTTTCTGTGTATGTGTACTGAGGAATGGAACCCAGGGCTTCATGCATGCTAGGCAAGCACTCTACCACTAAGCCACATTCCCAGCCTTTTTAACTTGTAATATGCTTAATTTTTACCTTCAAATAACTGTACAAAAAGGTTTCAAAAGCCAGGTGTTGGTGGCTCACGCCTGTAATCCTAGCTACTCAGGAGGCTGAGCTGTGAGGATCAAGGTTCAAGCCAGCCTGGGTAGGAATGTCCATGAAACTCATTTCTAATTAACTACTAGAAAACCGGAAGTGGCTTTGTGGCTCAAAGTGGTAGGGCATTAGCCTTGAGCAAAAGAGCTGAGGGACAGTGATCAGGCCCAGAGTTCAGCCCCATGACTGATGACCAAAAAAAAAAAAAAAAAAAAGAAAGGTTTCAATTTAGTATGTCCATTTATATATACAATACATTTTTTTTTTTTTTTTGCCAGTCCTGGGGCTTGAACACAGGGCCTGGGCACTGTCACTAAACTTCTTTTGCTCAAGGATAGCCCTCTACCACTGGAGCCACAGCACCACTTTTAGCTTTTTCTGTTTATGTGGTACTGAGGAATCAAACCCCAGGGCTTCATACATGCTAGGCAAGCACTCTACCACTGAGTCACCTTCCCAGCCCCTACAATGCATCTTGATCAGTGTCACCCCTTCCGTCATGCTTCCTAAAGTTCAGATGGTTTAAAATAATATATTAATAATAATTTTGTGATAGATCATAGCTTTTAAATGATAGAGGCTTGAGCTGGGTACCACTAGCTCACACATACAATCCTATTTAAGAGAATAAGAACTGAGGATTGCAGTTTGAAGCCACCTTGGGCAGGAAAGTCAGCAAAGACCCTTATCTCCAATTAAACACCAAAAAGCTGGATGTGGAGCTGTGACCAAGGGTACAGTGCTAGCCTTGCACAGAAAAAGCTCAAGTATAGTGCCCAGGTCCTGACTTCAAACACACGCAAAAGCATTAGGGGCTTGAATTACCCTGGTCATAGCCACTGGTAGATGTATACTGTGTTTTTTGTTTGTTTTGTTTTGTTCTGTTTTGTTAGGATCTGGCTATATATCCTAGGCTTGTCTTGAATTTATGATGTTGAAGCTGCAGCTTGAAAGTTTTTAGTTTTTACTGTAACAATTTAGTAAACAATTTGTGCTGCATAATGAATTAACCTACATTGAGAGGCTTAAAGTAACACATGGAATCTTATACATTCCAGTAGCAGGCCAAAGTTCAGAATTTGGTCATGTACCTCAGGTCCAGGTGTTCTGTAGTCCTGTCATATACCATTGTGTACTAGCATTGAATAAGCCTTACATCACCTTGATATTCTGAAAGGAAAATGCATAAGGACATCATTGGTCTGCAGTAGTTCTAAGATCTGAGGGTTCATTGGTTACATCTCAAGCTGGGAGTAATTTTTGGTTCTGCCATTAGAGTTGCCTTCCTTTATTCCCCTCCCTCCTATCGCCATCTCCCACCTGAGTGTCAAAGTGGGTGAACCTACAAGTTTCTGCATACATACTTACCTCTTATTTTTAAACTAGAGTTTATATTTTAAGATTTTTTTTTAGATTCACAGAGAAATTCTACCGGCATCCCCCCAGAATGGTACATTTGTTAATATTCTACATATCATTATCACCTAGAGTTCCTAGGGTACACTCTACCTCACTCTTGGTGATGTACATTAGATTTGGGCAGATATGTAATGATAGGTGTCTAACCATTATAGTATGTAGGTAGTTTGACTTTCCTAACCCTCTCCTTCCAGCTCCCTTAGCAACTACTGATTGTCTACTGTCTTTTGAGTTTTGCCTTTTCTAGAATTTCTTATATTTGGATTCATGTAGAATATAGCCTTTCAAACTAGCTTCTTTCATCTAATAGAATACATTTACGGGCTGGGAAAGTGGCTCAGTGGCAGAGTGCTTGCCTTGCATGCATGAGGCCCTGGGTTCGATTCCTCAGGACCACATAAGCAGAAAAAAGTGGCGCTGTGGCTCAAGTGGTAGAGCGCTAGCCTTGCGCTGAAGAGCTGAGTGGCAGCACTCACGCCCAGAGTTCAGGCCCCGCCACTGACCAAAAAAGAAGTTGTTCCATAGCAGAATACATTTACATTTCTTCAGTGTCTTTTTGTGACTCAGATAATTTTTCTTTTCTTTCTTTTTTTTTTGAATGTTCCTTTTGCAAGGCAGAATCTGACAGCAATAAAATGGTGACAGCTTTGCCAATCAACAAGAATCATGCTCTTCCATGGCTAGGAAGGGAGACTGCCACGGCTGACAGGTCCCGTAGACTTAGATACTTTTTCATATTATTATTATTATTATTATTTAACATAAAGGAACTAAGTAATAGCCTGTCTGGTAAAAAGTCACATGTAAGCTGGGCGCTGGTGGCTCATGCTATAATTTTAGCTACTCAGGAGGCTGAGATCTAAGGATTGCGGTTCAAATCCAGCCCACGTAGGAGAGTCTGTAGGACTCCTGTCTCCCATTAATTACTTGGAAACTGAAAGTGGTGCTGTGGCTCAAGTGGTAGAGTGTTAACCTTGAGCTGAAGAGCTCAGGTACAGCACCCAGGTCCAGAGTTCAAGCCCTATGACTGACCAAATAGATAAAAAAGTCACATGCATCTTTTAGACATCTTTTTATCTTATGTATTGTCATATAGTTACTAAGACAGACTTATTAGAAGTTTGTACTCTACATTGTATAAATTAATGATTTTTATATACTTAGCTGCTTTTGAAATATTAGTATAGAGCAAGAATCTTAGGTTTGATCAAATTATTGATAAATATTTTTGCATGACAATTTTTGTCCTTTAATTTGCTTTTTTAACAGTATAAAACACTTGATAAAACTATTAGCTTACAGAAAGTGAGTCCATGTAATCTGAACCAAGGGAGAATGTGACACTGAAGTGCTTCAGAGAGGGTGTTTTGCTGTTGGATGAAATTTCAGGTGGGAAATAACTGCATTGTTTGGTATCAGGTAGTCAATTTAGTACACTTCACTTTAACATTTTATTTTATGTGAGGAGACAGAGAAGCTAGCAAAGATGACTTGAGTCTTAAAAGTACTTGTTTTTAATTAAATGTTTTTAAGTGTGCAACATTAGAGGAAATGTGAGTTTTTTTTTAAATGGAATTTTTTCTGACTTTAAAAATGAAAGCTCTTTTATTTTTTTGTGGTGTTGAAGATTGAACCCAGATCCTGGGTTCAACACCTGCTGGGCAGGTGTTCTGCTATTGGTCTATATTGTCAGTCCCTGCCACTCCCTAATAATGGACAGTCCAGTAGTGATAATGAAAAAGGATTGGCTTCTATTATTTTCAGTTGCCAAATCTGTCTAAAAGTCTGGTTTATCTTGATCAACACTGCTATGTATCATTTTATTTTTTCCCTTAGTTTGACAGTTTGTGTCTATTTAACTCTCCTATACTTTCGATAGTCACTGAGAATCATTTTATTTTGCTTAGTTTAATATTTGTTGAAGCTATTTGAATAGTGACTGAACTATCACTTTTTGTTTTTTTTTTGATTGGTTGTGGGGCTTGAACTTAGGGCTTGGGCACTGTCCCTGAGCCTGTTTGTGTTCAAGGCTAGTGCTCTATGACTTGAGCCATAGCGTTACTTCCAGGGTTTTAGTGGTTAATTGGAGGTAAGAATCTCATAGGTTTTTTCCTGCGTAGGCTGACTTAGAACTCTGATTCTCAGATCTCAGCCTCCTGAGTAACTAGGATTACAGGCATGAGCCACTGACGCCAGTTATCACTCTGTTTTTAAAGAAATTGTTCTACCAATCCTTTATTTAAACGCTTGGCTTCTTAAGGTTATTGAAAATGCTCGTTGTATACACATTATTTCAAATATCAATGAGATGGTGCTCCTTAGTTTCATTATTATAGTATTGAGTCTTATGAAGGTGCTCACAGGGGAATCTGTAAATAACTTATGCTGTAGATTTTTAGTTTTTTTTTTTTTTCAGGAGTCATGGTATGAAAGTACGTGATGCTAGCACAATAATCCACTTCTCCATCTTGGTCTGATCACATTCATGTGCTTCTTCCTTCATCTGCTCATTGACTAATAGAATACATTGATTTGCTTTAAGTTTTCAAATGATAATCTGCTAAATGAATTTCCATTTTGACTTCCTTTCAATAAGCTTCTGCTTATGTCATTTATTTATTTAGTTAGTTGTGGTACTGAGGATTGAAGCCAATATCTCCTACTTGCTATAAGCAGGTGCTTTGTCATTGAGCCACACCTGTAGTTGCATATATCTGTTTTTTATTTTATTTAATTTAATTAATTTTTGCCAATCCTCGGGGTTGAACTCAGGGCCTGGGCACTGTCCCTGAGCTCAAGACTAGCACTCCACCACAGAGCCACTTCCAGTTTTTTATGTGGTACTGAAGAATCAAACCCAGGGCTTCATGCATGCTAGGCAAGCACTCTACCATGAAGCCATACTCCTAGCTCCAGATGTCTGTTTTTTGTAGTGTATAAATTCTTTGCCTAGTCTTTGTTTGTTGAGCATCTGAGCTCTGAATACTGAAATGTGTAAGTTTTGGAGCATTTTGTATTTTAGGTTTCATATTTGGGACGTTCAGCCTACATGAGTATTTTTCCAGTTTTACTTTGATATTGCCTTTTTTTTTTGGTTGGTTGTAGGGCTTGAACTCTGGGCCTGGGCGCTGTCCCTGTGCTCTTCAGCTCAAGGCAAGCACTCTACTGTTTGAGCCACAGTGCCACTTCCAGTTTTCTAGTGGTTTATTGGAGATAAGAGTCTCACAGACTTTCCTGCCTGGGCTGGCTTTGAACTGCAATCTTCAGATTGCAGCCTCCTGAGTAGGTAGGATTACAGGTGTGAGCCACTGGCATTCAGCTGACATTGCCAATTAAAAAACAAATAGGGGCTGGGAAGGTGGCTCAGTGGTAGAGTGCTTGCCTTGCATGCATGAGGCCCTGAGTTCGATTCCTCAGCACCACATAAGCAAAAAGAAAAAAGCCGGAAGTGGTGCTGTGGCTTAAGTGGTAGAGTGCTAGCCTTGAGCCTTGAGCTGAGGGACAGCGCCTAGGCCCAGAGTTCAGGCCCCACTACCGGACCCCCCAAAAAAAATTATTATGAGAAAAACTCATTTGTTGTAGTTTGATTTTATTATGTTACCCTTTAATACTTTATGTGTTTAAAGTTTTGTTGTTTTCCTCTACCATTTTGAAAGTATTTATACATATACACACATATATGTATATACATATTAACATCTTCGTCTTTTTCAGACTAGTTTCTTTTTATGAACTTTCTTGACCTATGTAAGCTATTCTGTTGGCTTTAGGTTTCAGTATTCTTGGGGATATGGATGTCTAGCAACATTTCTATGTAACTCGTCTCTAGGAATAGTCCTTTAAATATCTTTAATAAAGACTAGGACTGAAAATATGTTACTTTTACAAGATGCTCCTCTTGTTTAGTGAATTCAGATAACATGTAGCATTAAAAATGCATTGTATGAATATTGCTTTGTGTGCGTGTGTGTGTGCGTGTGTATGTGCGCACACCCATGTGTGCTGTCCCTTAGCTTTTTCTCTCAAGGATACCAGTAGAGCCACAGCTCTACTTCCATCTTTTTGTTGGTTAGAGATAAGAGTCTCGCAGACTTCCTTGCTTGGGTTGGTTTAGAAATGTGATCCTATTGAGTCAGCCTATTGAGTAGCTAGGATTATAGGCATGAGCCATTGGCATTTGGCTGAACATTGGTCTTTTTTTTTTAAGTAAGTTTTTTATTGTGAAAATACTGTACAGAGTGAACATTGCTCTTTGAAGGTAACTGAAATATGTAAGATGGGTATACATAAAAAATTTTCCAAGAATCTCTGCAAAAAATAAGTAGGTTGTATATTTAGTGAAGATTGAAAGTTAGTAGTTCGAAAAAACTGAATCCAATTTTGATGGAATTAGTGCTTTAATGTGGGTATTTTATGATCAGAAATTAACCAGTCTTTATATAAACAAATTTCATTATAAAGTAAATAACTTGGAAGCACCAAACAAAAATAAATGTATAACCAAAAGGCAAATGACCTTGAAACTACTTCCTAGGTTAATAAATAGAATTTTGCTAAGTATCTTATAATCCAATTTCAACTCTTGCCTCCAACTATGACGTCTTAGCTTTTGTAGTAATTCCTTCCCTATCTTTATAGTACACCACCCAAGAACATATCCTTAGTGTATAATTTAATATAATTTAATATTTTAATGTGTTTTATCCATTGAGCAACCTGAACCTTTTGGCCTTTAGTTTTCCAGTCGTGATTTTGATGATTGCATTTCCTTGATGTAGTTAAACTGTTCTCTGTATTTCTTGCATTTTGATAGCACAAAGTAGAGGCTGTCAGACTCAGCCTTTCATACCTGTGGTTAGCCTCTAGGTGGTGCTGTGTTCTTTCATCAGGAGGCAATTATGAAGTACTATCTCTAGTGTAACCTGCTGTGGATGCTTCCTTTCTAGGCTCATTACTTCTCTTGGATCTGAAAAATGGTCATATATATTTATATATATGCACACACATATAAATATATACATATAAATGTATGTGTGTGTGTGTATGGGGGGGGATGAAATTACATGTTTGTGTGTAGCATTAACTAAGATATTTCCATGAACAGATGTTTCTCTCCTGTATTGGTTACCTAGTAGATCAGTTACTATTGGACACTTACATGAATGCCAGGGTAAATGCTCAGGTCCTTCCTTTTATTTACTAATTTTCAAAATAATGGATATTTTCCTTCTTATAATCCTTAATCCTGTAGTAGAGGCTAGTTGTTCTTTAAATTTTGAAACACTACAAATGAATGTATTTTTTTTAATGGATTGAATTTTACAATTTTTATTATTTGTTTGTTTGTTTGTTTATTGGTTGTGGGTCTTTACTATGAGCCACAGTGACACTTCTGGTTTTCTCCTCTTTTTTTTTTTTTTCTTATGTGGTGCTGGAGAATCGAACCCAGGGCCTCATGCATGCAAGGCAAGTGCTGTACCACTGAGCCACCTTCCCAGCCCCGAAATGAATGTATTTTGATTCAATTGATTACAATGAGCACTTTAAAAATATAATTTTATTATTATTAAGGTAGTTACAGAGGGGTTACCATTTCATAAGTCAGTAATTAGTACATTTCTTTTTGGATAATGTCACTCTTTCACTTTTTTTGAATCTTAAATTGATTTATCTTTGGTCCACAGGGTTTTATTAAAGTGGTTCCTGAATCTTTTTGGTACAACCCTACTTGTCTTGATTATATTCCTATTATTTTGTATGATAAGATGTTACAGGTTCATCTTTTCAATTTTAGCTCTAGACCTTGAATTAGCTATTTATTTCTGCAAGAACTCCTGACTTTCTTTAGTCAGAAGTGGAATTTTAAACCATAATCTAGGTACTAGGCCTGCTCATTACTACCCTGTTGGTCATTATTATGCATATGCCTTTTCAGGTGCTAGAACTACACATATACACAGATATCACATGTATGCTTTGCAGTGTGGCTTTTGTGTATATATGCAATATGCATATATTTTATGTACACATATATGAGGATATAATACCTAATTAGGTCATAGTGATACTTTCATTAAGTTTGATGTCAATTATGAGAGTTTTAGAAATGCCTTTTATCAGGTTGAGGAATTTCCTTCTATTCCCGGCTTATGTGTTTTTAGCATGAAAGGGTGTTAGATTTTTTTTTTTTTTGTCGGTCATGGAATTTGAACTCGGCCTGGGTGTTGTCCTCCAGCTCTTCAGCTCAAGGCATGCATTCTGCCACTTGAGCCATAGCATCACTTCTGGTTTTCTGGTGGTTAATTGGAAATAAGAGTCTCATGGACTTTTCCTACCTGTCCTGGCTTTGAATTGCGGTCCTCAGATCTCAGCCTCCTGAGTAGAGGATTACAGGTGTGAGCCACCAGCGCCCTGCAGGGTGTTAGATTTTAACAATTTTTTTTGTGTTTATTGACATAATTACTTTTTTCGTTTTAGACTGTTCATATAGTATATCCTATTTATTAATTTTTGGATGTTAGTATTTCTGCATAAATTCCTTTAGCTCATGCTGGTCCTGGAGCTTGAACTCAGGGTCTGGGCATGATCCTTGAATTTGTCTGTGCTCAGGCTAGTTACTACTTGATCCACAGCCCCACTTCTGCCATTTTCTGTGTATGTGGTACTGAGGAATTGAACCCAGGGCTTCATGCATGCTAGGCAGGCACTCCATCACTAAGCCACATTCCCACCTTGTAAAGTTATTATTTTTTTTTTGTTGTTGATGGATTTGGTTTGCCAAGTTTTTTTTTTTTTGAGAATTTTTGTTTTCATATTTATAGGAAATGCTGATCTGTGGTTTTCTTCTTTGTGATATCTTTATATAAGAGTAATATTGGGGACTTGAACGGTGGCTCAGTGGTAGAGTGCTTGCCATGCATGCTTGAGGCCCTGGGTTCCATTCCTAAGCACCGCATAAGCAGAAAAAGCCAGAAATGGCTCTGTGGCTCAAGTGGTAGAGCTTTAGCCTTGAGCTGATCGCTGAGGGACAGCTCCCAGGCCCAGAGTACAGGCCCCATGACCGACCAAAAAAAAAAAAAAGTAATAGTGATCTCAGAATGTGGTGGGAGTGTTCTCTTCAGTGTTTTGGAAGAATTTATGATGAATTGTATTAATGTATTTCTAAATGATTTGTAGAATTCACCCGTGAAGCCATTTGGGTTTTTCTTTGTAAGCTGACCCAATTTTAGTTTAGTTATCATACTATTTTGTAAGTTAGGATTTTCCAGACAGATTAGATGATCAGAATCATGTGTAACTCCGTTGAAGAGAATATTTTTTTAGGTGTAGGCACTTATCAATGCTCAAGTGATGTGAACTTTGCTTATATAAAAACCATTGAATGACATAGTATAAAAAGAATTGTACTATTTATCTGACTTATATGACTGTAACCCCTTTGTATATCACCTTTATAATAACAATAAAATTAAAAGAATAAAAATATAAAAACCATTGGGAAGCAATGAAAGACACATGAGGGTGATGAGGAAGGCGAACAGACAGGAAATAGAGCAGGAGCAGACAGAAAATGTACTTGAACTAGTGGTTGATGGGCATATACTCAGGGTACAAGATATCTATGAAGGAAATGAGACTGGGACAAGGCTGGGGCTTCTCCAGTAGAACAGGGCCTCTTCTCTGAGAGGAAGACAGATTCACACAGTACGATCTATATACCTAATTTCAAGACATGTACACTCCAAATTCAGGGTATTCAGACATCAGGAACTAGAGACAAATGTGGAGATCTAGGAGTAATGTGGTATGATAGGGGAGAAAACAGAATGAAAGAAGAGAGACTTTCAGACAGGATAAAGAGTAAGTGCTCTTAGCACTGGAGCCACAGCACCACTTCTGGTCTTTTCTGTTTATGTAGTACTGAGGAATTGAACCCAGGGCTTCATGCGTGCTAGGCAAGCACTACCTCTAAACCATGTTCCCAGCCTGCTTCCCTCCCTCCCTCCCTCCCTCCCTCCCTCCCTCCCTCCCTCCCTCCCTCCCTCCCTCCCTCCCTCCCTCCCTCCCTCCCTCCCTCCCTCCCTCCCTCCCTCCCTCCCTCCCTCCCTCCCTCCCTCCCTCCCTCCCTCCCTCCCTCCCTCCCTCCCTCCCTCCCTCCCTCCCTCCCTCCCTCCCTCCCTCCCTTCCTTTTTTTTATTATTATTGTGAAAATACCATACAGAAGGGTTACAATTACATGGGCAAGATAGTGAGTACATTTCTTTTTTTTTTTAAATTTTATTTTATTTGTGAACATACTGTATAGAGGGGTTACAATTGCATGGGCAGGATAATGCGTACATTTCTTACCAAGCATTGCAGCCTCCTCCTTTGTTTACCCTTCACATCCCTTCCCAGCCTCCCCCCTCCCCCCCAGTGAGTACATTTCTTACCAGCATTGTTGCCTCCTCCTTACTTATGTATTATCTGGATCAGTGCTTTCTAGTATGGCCAATAGTGCTGGCTATGTGGGAGTATCTTTGGCTGTATCAATGATTTGGGTTAGGAGTAGACCACTAGTGTTCTAGGGTAGGGATGCTAAGAACGCTGTAAGGAAATACACGTACAAATAGCAAGGTACTATGAGTTGTGTGCTCCCGAACTTAAACTTTAACTGCATTTTCTGTATCAACACAAACTGTTTTTGAGTATTTTTAATATATGCTGATTCCCTGGGCTATAAGTAGGCTTTATATTAAAAGAAATTAGGGAAATATGTACTTTGTTTTATTGGATTTTGTCAAGAATTAAAAATCATGTCCTGGGCTGGGGGTGTGGCTTAAGCAGTAGAGTGTCATCTTAGTAATTGCTAGGCCTTGAGTACTGCCAAAAAAATCATGTTTTGTTGGAATATGATAATGTATGAGTGTCTAGTATACTCTGAATTACTTTGTGTTAAAGTTGTCATATACACTGATATTTTCTATAGACATAGAGGATCTAACTGTTTTTCTTTCTTTTCTTTGTTGTTGCCAATCCTGGGGTTTTCTGGGGTTTAAACTCAGGTAACTGGGTGCTTTCCTTGAGCTTGTTTCTCAAAGCTAATGCTCTACCACTTGAACCACAGCCCTACTTCAGACTTTTTCCTTTTTTTTGGTGATTAATCGAAGATAAGAGACAGATTTTTATGCCTAGGTTAATTTTGAACTGTGATCTTCAGATCTCAGCCTCTTGAGTAGTTTAGATTATAATCATGAACCACTAGCACCTGGCTTCCAATTTCTGACTTACTTAAACAGCAAAATTTAGCCAGAGTAGAAATGCTTTTGCAGATTAGAATAGAGTGTTATAAAATATTTTTCTTTTGTAAAAAGCAGGCTCTTCAAATGGAAAAAAAAACAGGCTCTTCATTTCACAGACTGTTAAAAATCTATGAATAAAAATGAAATACTTTGTGAAATAATTGCTACCATATATAATCCAACTACTTCTTTGCTTTTGCAATTACTCTCTCATTTTTCAGTTGAAAGAGATAGTAGCTTAAGCAGCAGGATAGATCACCAAGAGCAGCCGTGAAGGCCAAGGGAGTTCTGTATCCAGAGCCTGGAGTTGATATTACCAGGATGTTTTCCCATCGTTCATGGCACTCATAAGTTTTCTGTGTCTACATTTCACAGAAAGTATCTTCTGGAAGCCTTCAGCCATTTTTTTCTAGCTCTTGACCCAACCCTGCTTTTCTAATTTCCAATTAAAAGAAAAAAAATTGATTTTTGTTGAACTGACTGGTTCACATTCTTACTCCTGGACTATTCACTGTGACAAGGAGAATGGGAAGCGTATGTGCCAAGCTTGGCTGAAGTGACCTTTCAGTGGCCTGGCTCTGAGGTACTGGGACTTTATTCACAGATGAATGCAATGACGGGATTGGGATGAAAGAGCAAGTACGATGCAGGCAGAAACACAGGTGTCTTTACAGGGGGCAGTTTATTACTGGAACGCTCCTTCACATCTGATAAATCTCCTTATATCAGAATTCTGATACGAAATTATTATAAAGATGTAAAGGTCTATATTTTTGAGCGAAACAAAGATTTTTCTTTCATATATTCTAAGTTTTCTGATTTCTCTTAAAAGGATTTTAAGTTATAAGATTATATCTTAAAATTTAAAATAGTTTGTAATGGAGGGAGTGGTAATTAAGTAAAGTTAACATGGGTTAAAATAACAAGGATTAAATTATATCTAATGCTATGGTTTTAAAGTTATAAGCACAATCAAGCTCACACTGAAATAATTGATTTTTGTATGGAGTGTATAACAGTTTGCTATCTTCCTCATATCCTGTGGTGTTTAAGTCCACATAATGCAAGTTCAGTGGACTTGTGACTAGTTGTCAACAGTGACATATTTCTGATTTTTAAAATATGTCACTGCTATAAATCACTACTTTGCTAGATTGAACTGCAATCTATTAAAGAACATGGCAGTATTTACTGTAGATAAATGCAAATTTAAAAAGGTTCTGTGTATGAAGGTTTAAATGATTTATTAGCTTTCAGTGCATGCATGAATCTGAACTTATGTAATGGATTTAGAAAATTTCATTTCCTGTTTGAAGGTTCACATTTGCATATTTATTCTGTAATGCAAGTATCAGCTCAGTCAATGGAATACATAGTTAAACTCTTATGTGATATCAATACATAGTTAGCCTTTTTTGGTGTATTATATTTTGCAAACCTATTTCAGTTATAGTGGCAAAATATACTTTTTTTTCTTTTTGGCTGGATAGTAAAAGAGAATTAAAGAAAGAGTCTGAATCTGGGGTTGAAGTCTCTATCTGATTTTAGAATTTGTGTTCTGATGAGTATCCTTGCCCTTGAATTTGGCTCTTCTTACCAGTTTGAGTTCATCTTAGTTAATAAGGCTTTTCCTTTTATTGGTAAATAATCAGAACAATGAACCCCATGACAAATCCTTCTCCCTCTCCCCCCCTTGTTTCTTTCTAGAGATAGGGTATCACTATGGCCTGGAACTCCTGGACTGAAGCCATCCTCTGCCTCACTCAGCCTCCTCAGTACTGGGATTATAGGCCTGAGACACCATGTTGGTTCTTCTACTTGGTTTTTAAGTCAAATGTTTTATTTCAAGGCGGTTATAGATTGGCATATAGTTGAAGAAATTATACAGAGAAATCCCTTGTATTCTTTATTCATTTTCTTCTAGTGGGAAACATCTTAAACTATGTAATTTGACATTAATGTAATCAAGTTATAGAAAATGCCTCATATTACATTGGAATCCCTCATTATAGCCTCATCCACTTTCCTCTTGCTATGTCCCTTCAGAACCCCTGACAACCATCGGTGCGTTTATTTCTATAATTTTGTCAGCTCAAGAATTTTATGAATGGGATCATTTAAGATGCAGGGTTTTTCAGCTAGTTCAGTACTCTGTAGATTTGTTGAAATGATTCCTTTTGATTGTTGTGTAGTGTGGTATAGATGTACTTTAGCTCAACTACTTCACTGTTGAAGGTCATCTGGGATGTTTCCATCTTCTGGCAGCTACTAACAAAGCTGCTACCAGCATTTGTTTTTGTGTGAATATAAGTTTTCATTTCTCTGGGAAAAGTGCCAGGAACTCATTTCACATGTTCAGTTTTTAAGATAAATAGTCGAACTGTGCTCTAAAGTGGCTGTGTCATTTTACATTCCCACTACACAATGTAGAAGTGGTTTAGTTTCTCACTCCTACTTGATGTTGTCACTGGTGGTTTCACGTTTTTCTTTAGGCATTCTGAAGCTCGTGTGGTGACATCTCATTGTGTTTTAGCTTGAATTTCCCTAATGGCTAATGGTGTTGAATTTCTTTCATGTGCTTATTGGTAATTTACATACCCTCTTCAGTAAATATCTGCTTGTGTCTTTTTACTCAATTTCAAATTGAGAGTTCTTTTTGTACTCTAAATATTTTTCTATCAGGTGTATTTTCTCCTATCTGTAGTTTGTCACTTCATTTTTGGTGAGTGAAAGTTTTTAATTTTGAGGAAGCCCAGTTTGTCAGTTTTTTTTCCTGTGGAGCTTCTCAACTCTTTACTAACCCTAAATTGTGAAAATTTTCTGTGTTTGTGTATAACTTCTATTACGTATGTTATATATATAAAATACAAGTTTTATATTTCCATTTAAACTGTGGTCCGGATGGAGTTAGTTTTGTATAAATTGGGATGTATGTTTTCCTGTGTTTATCTAATTACTCTACCACTAGGTGTTGAAAAAACTCTTCCCTTCCCTATACTCCTTTGTCAAAACTCACTTGGGCCTATTTGTGTGGTTCTATTTCTGAATTCTCTTTTCTGTTTCATTGATTTATGTGTCTGCCCTCCTGCCAGTTCCTCACAGTGCTGATTACTGTAGCTGTGTAATAAGTAATTCCTCCCACTGGATCTTTTTCAAGATTGTTTTTGCTGTTCTAGTTCCTTGCTTTTTTTCCATATAAATCTTAATATTTTCTGTGTCTGTGAAAATCTTTCTGGGTTTTTGATAGATACTGTTAAATCTATATGTGTCAATTTGGAGAAAGTTGACATCTGTACTATAAATGTCAATTTGTGCATTTAGGTCTGCTTTTATTTCTTTCATCATCACAATACTGTTTTTTTTTTAACATCTTCCTGTGCATGTTTTATTATATATAAATATCTTACATTTTTAGCAATTGTAAATGTTGTTATGTTTAAAATGCTACATTGTCCACATGTTTAGTACTAGTAGATAGAAATATTGTCTTGTGACCCCTGTGACCTTGCTACAAGATCAGTTCTTAACTTTCTGTCTCTATGTGAGAGAGAACAGTCCATAGGATTTTCTTTTCCTTTTTCCGTTGCTGGGGATTAACTTAAGTTTTTTGAGTATTGCCTGTGCTTTGATGTCTGTTTTGTAAAATACATTGAGACACATAAATTTGGAGTTAAGTGTTTGTTAAACTATGTACTAGAATTTGCCAGTGAAACTATGCATCTTTTGAATTTTTCCTTCCTTCTTCCCTTCATTTCTTCCCTCCCTCCCTTCCTCCCTTCTTCCTCCCCTTCCTCCCCTTCCTCCTTTTCTTCCCTTCTTCCCTCCCTCCCTCCTTCCTTCCTTCTTTTCCTTTTCTTTCTCTTTCTTTCTTTCTTTCTTTCTTTCTTTCTTTCTTTCTTTCTTTCTTTCTTTCTTTCTTTCTTTCTTTCTTTCTTTCTTTCTTTCTCTCTCTCCTTCCCTCCTCCTCTCCTCTCCTTTTCCTTTTCCTTTTCCTTTCCTTCTCTTTTCATTTTCTCTTTCATCATGGAGCTTGATCAAACTCCAGCCTAGGTACTGTCCCTAAACTCTTTAGCTTAAGGTTAGTGTTCTACCACTTTGAGCTACAATGACACTTCTAGTTTGGTGGTGATTAATTGGAGATAAAAGTCTCAGGGCCTTTCTTGCCTGGGCTGGCTTTGAACTGCTCTCCTCAGATCTTAGCCTCCTGAGTAGCTAGAATTACAGATGTGAGCCATCAGCACTTGGGGAATTTCTTTTCTTTTGTGTTTTAAAATTACATGTTGAATTTCTTTAATAGGTACCAGGTCACTGAAATTGTCTAGTTTATATTGGGAAAATTGACAAATTGGTCCTTATCATCTAAGGTGTCAATTTACTTGTTTCTAGAGCTCTTGGTGATCCCTTACTGCTTGCCAAATCTGTAGTGATATTCCATTTTACTCCTGATACTGGCAATTTGTGTTTTTTCTTTTAGTTTTTGTTATTCTTGCTGAAGTTTGCTCTGCTAATTTCCTTCCTTCCTTCCTTCCTTCCTTCCTTCCTTCCTTCCTTCTTCTCTCTCTCTCTCTCTCTCTCTCTCTCTTTCTTTCTTTCTTTCTCTCTCTCTTTCTCTTTCTCTCTCTTTCTTTCTTTCCTTGTTCCTGGCCTATTTTGTTTTTCTACAATGTTTTAAAAAGTTAGAACATTGATTTGATATATCTTTCCTAATATATGCATTTTAATGCTATACCTTTCATTTTCAGAGCTCTTTTAGCTGTGGCCCACAAATTTTGATATGCTGCCTTTTAAGTTTTAATTTATTTCATAGTATTTAAAAGTACTGTAAAGGTGATGTACAAAGGGGTTACAGTTATATAAGTCAGGTAATGAGTGCATTTTTGAACAGTGTCACCCCTCCCTCTTTTTCTCCCAGTTTTTCTCCTTCTGGCCCCCCTTCCCTCTTTCATTTCGAACATAGTGTCTAATGAGTATCACTGCTGAATTGGTTCACCCTTTGTCCTATTGTTTCTGTGCTTCCCTTCTCCTTCCCAAATCAGATAAACTATATACAAGACAAAGCATAGAGAAATAAAAGCGACAAAAGGGAATACACCAAAGGAAAAAAAGAAAAGAAAAAGAACATCAAATAATACAATAAAGAAACTTTTTGTTTCCATTTCTTGGAGTTCATTTCCATAAACATCATTTTATAAGCCCATAACTACTGAGCCTTTGCAATCCTCTCCTAAGAATATCCTTCTTTGTTCTCACTGTGTGAATGTTTAGAGTCCTGGTAAAGTTCCTTTGAAATGTCCTCTTTGATCTATAGGTTCTTTAGCAATTTCCAAGTGTTTAGAGATCTTACCCCCTCTTCCTCCCTCTCCTTCACTCCTCCCTCCCTCTCCCTCCCTCTTTCTCTCTCCTTCCCTTTCTTCCCTCTCCTTCCCTCTCCTTCCTTCCCTCCTACCTTCTCTCCCTCTCCTTCCTTCCCTTTTTCCCTCCCCTCCCTCCCCCTCTTTCTCCTTCCTTCCTTCCTTCCTTCCTTCCTTCCTTCCTTCCTTCCTTCCTTCCTTCCTTCCTTCCTTCCCTTCCCTTCCCTTCCCT
>NW_012267338.1:423556-459833 GCF_000151885.1 Dipodomys ordii | reverse complement strand
CCCTCCCCTCCCCTCCCCTTCCCTTCCCTTCCCTTCATTTCTTTATTTCTTTTCCTGGTCCTTGGGCTTGTGCTCAGGTCCTGGCCAGTGTCCTTGAGCTTTTTTGCTGAAGGTTAGCACTCTTGCCACTTTTGAGCATATATATCACTCTGTAATATATTGTTTATGTCTGAGAACAGTACCAATCCATACCTATTATTATAGTGATGGTGCAGTGTTATTACTCCCGAGTTAAATTTCTGGGAGCTTAGGTAGGTGGAGCAAAGTTTCTGGGTGATTGTCAGCTTTTCTCAGAGTTTTTGAGAATGCTTACTGGTAGAATAAAAAAGGAAGCTCAGGGGATTCTGGGGCTTAATATTTTCTTGGGCTGTATAACAAGTACCAGAAATTATGTGGCTCTAACAGAAATGTATTGCCCAAGAGTTCCATAGGCTAGAAGAGCAATGTGTTTTCAGGTTGATTTTTCCTGAGAATTGTGAGAATCTGTTCCATGTCTCTTTCCTACCTCCTGGAGGTTTGCCAATGGTCTTTGGCATTCCTTGACTTCGTCCTTACATGACATTCTTCCTGGGTGCATGTCTGTGTAAATTTTCCTATTTCGATTAAGGCATACCTTAATCACGTCATCACCTAGCATTACTCAAGTCACATTCTCAAATACTAGAGTTTAAGATGTCAACAAATAATTTTTTTTGGGGGGGGATGCCAGTCCTGGGGCTTGAACTCAGGTCCTGGTCACTGTCCCTGAGGTTTTTTGCTCAAGTCTGGCTCTTTGCCAGAAGCTCCATTTCTGACTTTTGATGATTAATTGGAGAGGAAAGTCTCAAGGATTTTTTTTTTCTAGGACTAGCTTCAAATCATGATCCTCAGATCTCAGCCTCCTGAGCCACTAGCACCTGGCCAACATAGGAATTTTGAGGGACACACAATTCAATCGATAACAGGATGCATAGTGGAATACTAGTATAGAATGTATCAAACTGTCCAGGAAGCATATGATCAGTGATTAGGCTGTCTTTGATTTCTCTTTCTAAGCTTACCAGGACATAAAGCCTGTTTTCAATAGTAGGTCAATGGTAACATTAGTGAGTTTTACCTGCTCTCCTATAAGTGGCGGGGATGCAGAAAGGCCATTCTGTTTCTAAGAAAATGAAATGAGTATCATCGGTATCAGTTACAGAGAGACCAAAACAACAGTGCAAAGTAGAAGTGTATTTGTTTTTTAGGTAAGAATTGGTACAGGAGGAGACTGGGCTACTGTGGCAGTTCTGTACTGGTCATATCGTTGGATCTTTCTACACTTTTTTTTTTTTTGATAGGTCATGGGGCTTGAACTGAGGGCCTGGGTGCTGTCCCTGAGCTCTTCTGCTCAAGGCTAGCATTCTACCACTTTGAGCTACTGTTCCACTTCTGGTTTTTCTGATGGCTAATTGGAGATATGAGTCTCATGGATTTTCCTGCCCGGGCTGGCTTTGAATCACAATTTTCAGGTCTTGGCCTTCTGAGTAGCTAAGATTACAAGTGTGAGCCAGCTGGATTGCTTCAATTTTGAGGCAGTTACTCTAGGTCTTGTTTTTCTTTCTGTATGTTAGGCAGTTTGAGGGAAGAAAGTTGGAAAGAAATTTGGTCATGTTCCTTTTTCTGTTTATTTTGATGGCATTGGGGTTTGAATTCAGCGTCCTGCACTTGTTAGATAGGTGCTCTGCCACTGAGCCATGACCCTTATCATTTTTGGTAGTTTTATTTTTAGGATAGAGTCTTGAATTTATGCCTGAGTTGGCCTGGATTGCAGTCCTTATTAGTTAAACAGGAGCAGTTTTATAAATCGTGTGAAGAAGATAATTACTTTTTTTGTTTTTGGTAATAAATATGACTTTGATTAGTGACGAATATTGGCTTTAAGCATTTTATTAGTAAAACCATAGGGAAGAAGAAGAATCATCATACTCAATTATAGCCTTGACACAAATCTTGTAAAGATTTTTTGAGTTCTTTGAATAAGATGCCTTAAAATTTCTGTAATCGTGTATATTAAACTGTAACCTATAGAAGCATGTTATGCCACCCGAAGGTTGCTATAAAAATTGTTTATGAAGTTCGGGCCAAGAGTAAAATATGTTGAAGTGAAGAGTTTGAAAAATGTTCCCTATAGCAGAGGAGACCAAATCATGCTAAAATGAAGAAAAAGACTATACATCAGAATCGAGGCTACATTATTCAAAAAAAATACAACCATAAAAAAGGTAATAAGATTACATTTTCACATTTCATGGCTAGTAAAGTGCATTAGGCTGCTCAGATATTCATAACTTACTGTGACATTTGGGAAGATTACATTTTGTAGTGCAAAGCCATTACTACAGCTCAGATAATAACTAGCCAATGCTTGCACCTGGATTATGATCCCTGTCATTGGAAACAAATTTGTGTTTTGAAGGTTGATCAGCTTCAAATAACTATTAGAAAGGGTTAACATGACATACTGTAGTCCCTCTGCCTGGTTTTAAGGTGTAATAGGTATACATACATACAGTATATCAAGTATGTCGCATATTTGTATGTACAGATTTCTGCCATCAATTTTTCTTTGTACAGCATATTTTATAATATTTAACACAGTGGAGGAATGTTTAAAACACCTGTGTAGAAATTGATCTTATGTTATAAGATCAATTTTAAAAGCTGGTGAAATATTTGGGAGCTTTTTTGGAAATTACTTTGAAAATTAATTCTTAGCTTCTTGGAAGGGTGGTTACCGAGTATAATATACACAGATCAAAATGAAAGATTGATGTCAATGATATTAAGGTGAAGGTAAGGTCTCTTAAAGTAAGTTGTACCAAAGCTTCTGTCCCATTTCCTTGTATACAGAGACACATAAAGAAAATTTTCACCCTGTTAGAGCTCTTTCTATTTTCTTGGCAGTAATTTTTGTCAAATATATTGGTTAATTTGTTCATGTTTAATAAAGTCCAAGTGTGGTGTTATGTGTATTCTCTACCTACCTACCTACCTACCTACCTACCTACCTGTCTGTCTGTCTATCTATCTATCTATCTATCTATCTATCTATCTATCTATCTATCTATCTATCTATCTATCTTATTGGTCGTGGGGCTTGAACTCTGGACTTGGGCACTGTCCCACAGCTCTTCAGCTCAAGGCCAGTGCTCTACCACATGAGCCACAGCCCCACTTCCATTTATTTTGAGTGGTTTATTGGAGATAAGAGTCTCACGGACTTTTCCTGTCCAGGCTGGCTTTGAACCATGATCCTCAGATCTCAGCCTCCTGAGTAGCTAGGATTACAGGTGTGAGCCACTGGCGCTCAGCTGTATGTGTACTTTAAAAAGTGGTTTATTGGGCTGGGAAGGTGGCTCAGTGGTAGAGCACTTGCCTTGCATGCATGAGGCCCTGGGTTCGATTCCTCAGCACCACATAAGCAGAAAAAAAAAGCCGTAAGTGGCACTATGGCTCAAGTGGTAGCATGCTAATCTTGAGCTGAAGAGCTGAGGGACAGCACCCAGGCCCAGAGTTCAGGCCCCACACCAGACCTCCCGAAAAATAAAAAAATAAAAATAAAAAGTGCTTTATTATATTTAGTGGAACATGTTTAGTTTGTCTCTGGAAAATATTTCTGGAATTTGTCTCTGCTTCACTATCGTTTCTAAACGATTTTCATAAAATACTTTTCTCCTGTAACTTTCTATTCACCTTTTTTTTTTTTTTGCCTGTCATGGACCTTGACCTCTGGGCCTGGACACTGTCCCTCAGCTTTTCATCTCAAGGCTAGTGCTCTACCACTTGAGCCACATACCACTTCTGGTTTTCTGGTGGTTAATTGGAGATAAGAGTCTCAAGGACAGCTGGATGCCTGTAATCCTAGCTACTCAGGAGGCTGAGACCTGAGGATCACAGTTCAAAGCCAGCTGGGGCAAGAGAAAGTCTGTTAGACTCTGGTCTCCAATAAACCACCAGAAAACCAAAGTAGCATTGTGGCTCAACGGTAGGGCGCTAACCTTGAGCTGAAGAGCTGAGGGACAGCACCCAGGCCCAGAGTTCAAGCCCCATGACTGACAAAAAAAAAAAAAAAGTCTCAAGGGCTTTCCTGCCTGGGCTGGCTTTGAATCACCATCCTCAGATCTCAGCCTCCTTAGTAGCTAAGATTACAGGCATAAGCCACTGATGCTCGGCCACCATTTTTTTCCCCAAGTGTATTATTACATATAATATTGTAGAAGATTACTAGATTTTTTAAATAGCCATAGGGATTTTTGGCTTTCTGAATTTTTCTCATAATATTACTTGTGCCTGAGAATTTAGTCATTCCCTCATTTTTCATTCTGTCTTCTTCGTGGATTGGTAGTTCCTTCAGATCATCTTCCAGAGAACATCTCTGGTCTTGGGGCTGGATCAGATCTTTCTACTGCTAAAATTTACTAGGAATATTTTTATCAAATTTTCATATTCATGGAATGATTTTCCCCAGATTTGAACTTTTTTTTAACTTTTCTTAATCTTTGGCAATGGCTTATGATCATTTCTCCACACAAATAATAAAATATTGTCCATCTTTCCATCTGGCTATGTTTATTTATTTGCTTGTTTACTTATTTATGCAATACTGGGGTTTGAACTTGGGGCCTCATACTTGCTAGGCAAATGCTCTTTCTACTGAGCTATGCCCCTCCAGCCCCTTTTTTGCTGGTTATTTTTGAGATAGGAACTAACTTCTAAGTGCATGCTTGAATGTGATCTGTGGGTTAGATTCTCTGTCATGGCTAGGAAAGCAAGTGTATGCCACTGCATCTGTGTCTTTGTTGAGAAGGAGACTCACCTAACTTTTCTACCTCAGCTGGCCTCATACTGTGATCTTTCTATTTTCAGCCTCTCAAACAGCTAGGGTTATAGGCAAGAACACTAACACTTGAATTAAAAAATAATCATGACTTTCTTTTATTATGTTTACTTAGTACTACTGAACTACGGGAGACCCAGTCTTCTTTCAACACTTATTCTGACTCTTCGTATACCCAGAAGTTTATATTTTAATTTTGCCTGACTAGTGTAATTCTCATATTGTAAACTATCGTAGGAATATTTCACTAGCAGTGTATAGAATTGTCTGTCATGTCACTCCTACCTACTTTGAGTATTAATAATTGAAAAAAATGGGTAAATTTTATTTAGTAATTCTTTCCATTTGTATTTTTCAGTGTCATTTCTTTTGTGAATTGGCTGTTCACATCCTTTTTTCCTTCTATTCTGTATTTTTATGTTTCATAGTGTATGTGATATATATGAAAGACGAAATATATATATATATATGTATATATATATAATGTATACATAAATGCATAGGAAAATTATAAAAGCAAAACAAAGTTTGTATTGTAATTTAAAAAATTTTTGGGTGCTGGTCCTGAGGCTTGAACTCAGGGCCTGGGCTCTGTTTCTGAGCTCTTTTCCTCAAGGCTCATATTCTGCCATTTGAGCCACAGGTCTACTTCCTACTCTTTTAGAGAGAGAGAGAGAGAGAGTGTTCGTGTCTGTGTTTGTTGGTTTTGGGGCTTGAACTTGGGTCCTGGATGCTATCCCTGTGCTCTTCTGCCCCAGGCTATTGCTCTTCCTTACCACTTTGAGCCACAGCTTCGTTTCTGGCTTTCTGGTAGTTAATTGGAGATAAAAGTCTCACAGATACTTCTTCCTGGGCTGGCTTTGAACCATGGGATTATAGGCATGAGCCACCAGCATCCAGCAATGATTTTTATGTATGTATGTATTCTTTGAGTGTCTTGTATGTGTTTATGTTGTATGTATTTCCTTCCCCTCACTTTTGGTGGTTCTGTGGTTGAGCTCAGGACCTAAGTGTTGCTAATAAGCAAGCACTGAGAATTTCTTTCTATTTTGTTTCCTTCACATTAAAATTTTTATTTTAAATTTATTTTTAAATTGAAATGAAATCATGAGATTGATACATGTCTACCTTTTGTGGCTTTTTTGGACCATACTAGAATGGGACAGGGCCTCATGCATGGGAGCTGCCTGTCCAACCCTTAGTGTAGATGATCCTACATTTGTTTTGTTGAAAGATACTTTCATTTTTATTTATAGTCATAGATGTTACTTTGTGCTATCTAATTTTGAATCTTTCTTGTTTGGTAGAGCTACTCTTTTTTTTTTTGGCTGGTCCTGAGGCTTGAATTCAGGGCTTGGTACTGTCCTCTTGTGCTCAAGGCTAGCACTCTACCACTTTGAGCCACAGTGCCACCTCTGGTTTTTCTGAATAGTAGAGATAAGAGTCTCACATACTTTTCTGCCTGGGCTGGCTTTGAACCATGATCCTCAGATCCCAGCCTCTTGAGTAGCTAGTATTATAGGCGCGAGCCACTGGTACCTTGCTTTTTAAATTTTTTTTTTTTGGAAATGAACCTTTTATTGTATTCGAGGATATGGCTAGTTATTGTGACTGAATTTTAGGAAGAAGTAATATCCTTAATATGTTCTTGTGTACTTTGCCTTTGGAAGCTTGTAGGAGGACAGTTTGATTTGGAGATGAATTTCATTATCCAAGAAGGTGAGAGTATCATCTGCATGGTGGAGTTACTGGAAAAATGTGACATCACATGCCAAGCAGAAGTCTGGAGCATGTTTACAGCCATTCTGAAGAAGAGCATACGAAACCTTCAAGTTTGCACAGAAGTAGGCCTTGTTGAAAAAGTACTTGAGAAAATTGAGAAGGTTGACAGTATGATTGCAGGTATGACTTTTTCTATAGTACAAAATATATGAAGAAATGAAGTTTGATGTGTGTGTGTGTGTGTGTGTGTGCGTGCGTGCGTGTGTGCGTGTGTGCGTGTGTGTGTGTGTGTGTGTGTGTGTGTGTGTGTGTGTGTGTGTGCTGGTACTGGATCTTGAATGCAAGTCCTGAGTGCTGTCCCAAAGCTTTTTTGCTTAGGACTGGCACCTTTGAAGCACACCTTCACTTTCAGGTTAATTGGAGATAGAGTCTCAAGGATTTTTCTTCCCTGGCAGGCTTGGAATAGTGATCCTCAGATCTCAGCCTCCTGAGTAGGTAGGATTACAAATGAGCCTTCAGTGCCTGGCTAAGTACTATATTAAAAAATTATTTAGTCAGGCACCAGTGGCTCATATCTGTAATCCTGCCTACTCAGGAGGCTGAGATCTGAGGATTGTGGTTCAGAGCCAGCCCAGGCAGGCAAGTCTATGAGACCCTTATCTCCAGTAAGCCACCAGAAAACAGGAAGTGGCGCTATGGCTCAAGTGGTAGAGCACTAGTCTTGAGCTGAAGAGCACAGGGACAGTGCCCAGGCCCAGAGTTCAAGCTCTACAACCAACAAAAAAGTAAATAAAATAAAATAAAATAATTTAATATAATTTAAGAATATTTGAGCATGTAGTGTGTACCTAAAACTCTGGCATCCAAACTCCTAAGTGAGCCCATGAATTTTAGCTCTTTAAAAAATATAAGTGGCCTAATTATTTTATTGTTTTCTTTTGTTTCCAGATCTTTTGGTTGACATGTTGGGAGTGCTGGCTAGCTATAATTTGACAGTTCGAGAACTAAAGCTTTTCTTCAGTAAACTTCAAGGCGATAAAGGACAATGGGTAAAAAAAACCTAAAAACTTTTGAGAGTCTTCCCTTGCTGAATATGTTAATACATTATAAGTGACTAATACTGCTCATGGAGTAAATGTCAGATTGATAGGAAGAGATCAATTGAAACAGCAGTTATAGGTGCACAGTTTTTTTCCATTCCTGGATATGGCATGAACAGTTAGTTATTAGTAGTAGAAACTTCACAAACAGATAAAAACAAAATCATTCACATTAAAACAAATATGATACCTAACTATGTCTATAATGAAAAGTATTTTGTTAGAAAATAACAAGCCTAGTTTTGGAAATATGGATATTTTATATTTTTTGGTGGTATTGAAATTTAAAGTTAAGAGCTTTATGCTTGCCAGGCAAGTGCTGTACTACTTGAGCCATGTCCCCAGCACTTTTTTTGCTGGTCCTGGGGCTTGAACTCTGAGCCTGGGCGCTATCCCTGAGCTCCTTTGCTCAAGGCTAGCACTCTACCACTTGAGCCACAGCTCCACTTCTGGCTTTTTTGTGATTAATTGGAAAAAATAGTCAAACAGATTTTCCTGGCTGGCTTAAAACCGTGATCCTCAGATCTCAGCCTCCTGAGGAGCAAGGAGTTGTAAACCACCTGCGCCCAGCCCCAGATCTTTTGTGCTCCAGTTATTTTTCCAACAAGGACTCTCAGTGTTTGTCTAGGGTCGTCCTGGACCCCAGTCCTTCTGTCTATACCTCCCAGATAGCTGGAGCACCCAGCTTGTTGAGATGGATTCTTGTACACTTGTTGCCCCAGCTGTCCTCTAAGTGCGATCCTCCCTTTCCCACTGCTTGAGAGACTGTTATTACACGTATTCACCACCATGTCTGGCCAGAAATATGGTTATTATTTATTTACTTAAAATGTAACTTTATTGTTATAAAGGTGTACAGGGAGAAATATGGTTATTTTAATCCTTGTATATTTTTGGAGTGAACAGTAGTGAAGTCAACCTCAAGAGGAATCTAGTCACATAAAATATACTTATGTCCAATAACTTAATAATTTCTTAGCGTATATACAAAGAAATTCTCAAGTAGTCCCATAAGGAAATAAACATGAGAATGTTTACTGGAACATTGTGAATTGTACATTATTACATTATTGTACAGTCATTAGGGTGGTAAATAGGTAAAATATATCAGATGCACAGAATAGATTATTATATAGCAGCTAGAACCAGTGCATAAAGTAATATGAATAGATTAAAAAAACAAGAAAAAAGCAATTAGCAGAATGATAGCTCTAAAATAGCACCATTCATATGCTAGGAACGATCAAACAAAAACACCTTTGAAAACATACACTGAAAAGATAAAACATGTTAATATAATTGGTTGCAGGAAGGAGGAGACTCAGAATAAGATTAGGCAATACATATGATTAGAAGAAAATCAAACTATTAATAAAATGTGAATTGAGATATTCATTATATTTATTTACCTCTTTATTGGGCATTCAGGGTATTTCCAATTGGTGCTCTCCTAGTATGTAATGAAAAAAAAATCTCTGTGGCTGTCTATATCTGCTTTTTTGATTATTATTTTGCATAGATTTCTATGTATAGAATCAACTTGTATGTGTAGAATCAGTGCATAGGTATGAACATTTAAAAAGATACTTGAAATAGAACAACTAATTTTTTTCTGAAAAAGTTTCAGTATCCTTGTCTCCTGTATTGTCTATGCATGTAGGTACATTTTCATGATATATTTATTTTTTATTGTCATTGATTGACTTACGGGAATGGGGATTTGGAGGAGTGGTTTCTCTAGGCAGACATGATGTACAATATTGTATTTGAATTTGTGACTGAAGGTTAAATTAGTTCAATTTGAAGTTAATTTATTATTATTGTTATTATTGTCAGTCATGGGGCTTGAACTCAGGACTTGGGCTCCCTGAGCTCTTTTGCTCAAGGCTAGAGCTCTACCATTTGGAGCCAGAGTTCCATTTCTGGTTTTCTAGTAGTTAATTGGAGATAAGAGTCTCACAGGCTTTCCTGTCCAGGCTGGCTTTGAACCTAGATTCTTGGCCTCCTTAGTAGCAGGGTTTATAGGTGTGAACCACGAGTATCTGCTTTGGAATTGGTTTTAAAAGAATCAGTCATTACCTGTTGCTAACTATATTTTTTAACTAGTTGATTGAAAATATCTTGATCATTTAAGAATGAATTTCTTGGGCTGAGAATGTGACTTAGTTGTAGAGTGTTTGCCTAGCATGTATGAATCCCTGGGTTTGATTCCTCAGTTCCACATAAACAGAAAAAGCAGGAAGTGACTGGTGCTATGGCTCAAGTGGTAGAGTGCTAGCCTTGAGCAAAAGAAGCTCAGGGACAGTGCCCAGGCCCTGAGTTCAAGCCCCAGAAATGGCAAAAAAAAAGAAGAAGTTTTGAAGTTCTCTGTTTGATATTTAGGTAAGAGGTTGCTGAATTTGAATAATTAGTCATGATTATACATAATAGCAATGAAAATAGGATGAAGACACCTCAGTGATCTTACTTGTAGTTTGATCCTGTCTGGCTCTTTTCTGTGCTGGTTATTTTTGAAATAGGGTCTCAGTTCCTTGGTCTTGAAGCTATATTCTGATCTGCCTATTTTAGGCTTCCTTTTATAGCTCAGATGGCAAGTACACTATTAAGCCCAGTTTTTTCCTGTTGAGATGGAGTCCTGTTGAGATGGACTTTCCCACCTGGGCTTGCTCGGAACTATGACCCGTTGATCTCAGCCTTCCATGTAGCTTGGGATGATGGGCATGTACCATGATATCCAGCTATGCGTTGAGAAGGGGTCTTGTGTATTCCCAGACTGGCTTTAAACTACAATCTTTCCTTTCTCAGTTTCCCACAGAGCTAGAATGACAAGTATGCACCACTGGTGTCCAGTTGTAGTTTTAAAAATATTTTTAAAATATTTATTAATTTTTGCTGTGGTTTAGAGAAGAATTTTAAGTGTCAAATAATATTGGCTCATATTTACAAAACACCTAATAACCCTACAGTATTACAGAAAATGGATAGAATATGTTATGTCCTTAAGACAGTTGAAAATATTTTTTTTTTTTGGTTACTGTGTGTGCTTTTAAGCTTTGGATGATTCTTGTGCATAGTAAAGCATGTCTAGTTTAAAATATGTATTTTTGTGCTGAATCCTGTGGTTATTGAATTGTTGATTGTCTTCATAGCCTCCACATGCAGGGAAGCTGCTGTCCGTGCTGAAGCACATGCCTCAGAAGTATGGTCCTGATGCCTTTTTCAACTTTCCAGGGAAGAGTGCTGCAGTAAGTAAATGTTAATGAGGAAATCACTCCAGCTTTTCCTTTCTTTTGCTTCCTGGAAGTGTTGTACTCTAAATGCCCTTGATAGTGGCTGTTCTTTGCATAAACTAACCAAATCCTTAAAACCATTGTGCTTGTTCCTTTTCCCCATCTATTTATTTATTTATATTTATATTTTGTTGGTTATGGGGCCTGAACTATGGGCCTGGGTGCTGTCCCTCAGCTCTTCAGCTCAAGGCTTTACCACTTGAGCCATAGCACCACTTCCAGCTTTTTCTGCTTATGTGGTGCTGAGGAATCAAACTCAGGGTCTCATGAATGCAAGGCAAGCAGTCTACCACTGAGCCACCTTCCCAGCCCCTTCCTAGCTGTTTTAGAGGTAAAGAAAAAAGTAGCTGGACTGCAGACTTGAAATATCACTCCCATTTATTGTTTTGTTTTTTTGAGGCAGAGTCTTGCGATGTTTCCCAGGCTGTCCTTGAACTCGCTATGTATCCTAGGGTGGCCTCTGATTTATGATCATCCTTTTTCAGCCTACCAAGTACAGGGTTTCAGGGGACTATCACCACATCTGACTAAAATAAATATTTGTTTTTGGTGGTACCACACCTTGAACTCAGGGCCTTAATATTTGTAAAGCTTACTTGGCTGGTGTTCTACTTAACGTTGTATTTGCCTTTTTATTACTGAGTTATATGAGTCTTTTTACATTTTTGGGTAGAAATCCTTCATTGATATTTGATTTATAAATATTTCCTACCAACCTAGTGACATGTTTTTCAAAGAATAGTTTATAATTTTATGAAGCCCAATTTATGTATTGTTACTTTTGTCACTTTTGGTGACATAATTTGCCAACCCAAAGTACATATATCTTATACCAGCACCACATAGTGTTCATTGCAATGGCTTTATAGTATGTTTGAATTTGGTGGGATGAGTCTACTGGCTTTTATTTTCCTTTTAAAGACTGTTCAACTACTTAGTATCCCTACCATTATATAATATCTTTTAAATAAAAATTTAAGCCAAATGGTAAAACCATTTACAAAATGAGTTATTAATACAATTTAAAATATTTCATGGAATAACCCTCTTCAATTTTACATGTATGGTGTGTAAAACAAACATACTAAGCTGTTTCTTTAATTTTTTTCATTCTTGTTCACCTTTCTTTTTTTCTATCAAAATTCTATCAAATTTCTAGTTTGGTATCACCACTCTTCTCTTTCATTTGGAATCTCTATGGATATGTGTGCTGTAGTAAATGAAGTGGACATAATCTATGTCTTGCACATGACACTGAATGTTCATTTTGCTTGATAAATTAGCATCATTAGTTTGTATTTTGGAAGATTCAGAAGTTACTAAAAGTCTTCTTTCAGATAAGAGTTTACCTTGAGGTATTTTAAGTATGACATAAATTTATATGATGTGGTAGAAATGTATGTAGTATTGTAAAGTCTCGTTGATCTATGCAGTAATAAAGTTTTTTACGCAGGTCAGTAACTCAAAGCTTTTTACCTGTAGGCGATTGCATTACCTCCCATAGCCAAATGGCCATACCAGAGTGGTTTTACATTTCATACCTGGCTGAGAATGGACCCTGTAAATAACATCAATGTAGATAAGGATAAGCCCTATCTATATTGGTATGTACTTCTGTAATTGTTTAGTTTTATTATTTTCCTTTGGAAATAAGAATATTTAGAGATAAAAATGAAACTTATTTTTTCATAGTTTCAGAACTAGCAAAGGTCTTGGTTATTCTGCTCATTTTGTTGGTGGCTGTTTGATTATAACATCAATAAAGTCAAAAGGAAAAGGCTTTCAGCACTGTGTGAAATTTGATTTCAAGCCACAAAAGGTATGTGATCTTACTTATAGTTACATTAATAAGCTATACTACCTTTCGAAATACTGTTTTAATGGTATTTACATACCTATTATGTTGTTAGCTATTTTAAAAATCAAAGTGTAAATCAATGGATAAATGTTAATTTCCTGATTTGGATCATAAAATGAGTATTTACTGATTGATTTTAAGCAGAAATAGGAGATGTCAATGATAATTATTTTAGTAATGCAAATTTAATATGTGTTTTCCTTTACACTTTAAAACGTAGAGATTAAAAAATAACTTAGAATGTATAGATAGTTGCATTGGTGTTTAGGTACATGAGAAAATACTCAGATTTTTCTTTTTAATTGGTCCTGGGGTTTGAATTCAGGGTCTGGATGTTGTCCCTGAGCTTTTGTGCTCAAGGTTAGTGCTTTAATACTTTGAGCCACAACACCACTTCCAGTTTTCTGGTGGTTAATTGGAGAGAAGAGTCTCACAGACTTTCCTGCCTGGGCTGGCTTTGAACCACGATTCTCAACTCTCAGCCTCCTGAGTAGTTAGGATTACAGGTGTGAGCAACCAGTGCCCAGCTAATTCAGATTTAAAGGAAGATAATTATACTAGATATTTAGATTTAAAGGAGTATGCTTGAAAATTTTTATAATAAATAAAATTATTTAGTGAATGAGTTCTCATTACTCAAGAGCCTCCCTGTATAAATAAATATTGTTCTAGAGGTAATAAATACTCAATTTAATAGAGGTACTTCAACTTTGCTTTGGGATTTAATTATTATCCTCCTGCTTTTTTTCATTATTTTCAACATGGTTGTATTAGGGAGAATTATGATAAATTTTGCTTTTACTGTTTCTGTTTTTTTTTTCTTATTCAGTGGTACATGGTAACTATAGTACATATTTATAACCGATGGAAGAACAGTGAGCTTCGATGTTATGTGAATGGGGAGCTTGCTTCCTATGGAGAGATTACGTGGTTTGTCAATACCAATGATGTAAGTCATATCAATCTATGTGTGCCAAAAATAAAGGCATGTGCTTTTCAAGTTAGAAGGGGTTTTAAAACTTGACTATAAACTTTGGAATACAAAAGTGGTGAATTTTTGTAATCTAATTTTGCTACTACAGTAATAGAACTCAGATTGTCTTCATAATCATCTTTTTTTGTAGAAAATTTAACAAAACACCACTACCAAGAAAGCTAAAGAAAATGGCCACAAACTCTGCCACCCACACTTACTCCTTTTGCATCCTTTGCTACACATGCGTACATACTGACTAACGTTAATTTCAACTATGGAGCTCAGGGTGTTTCATCAGCCACACTTTATGTTGTAATCCCCCTACTGTCGTCATTGATTATGTGGTTGGTCTTAGTCCATTGTTTCATTTTGTTGTTGTTGTAAAGGGAAATAAAAAACTGTGTACCTTAGAAAGTTGTAATGATTAAATGTGATGAGGTTGATAAATCTGTTAGCACAGTACCTTGTGAAAGCTTACTCATACTTCTTGTGTCAAACTATATTCTTCTATTTGAATTTTTGGCTACTGAGTATGTAGAGCCACAGGAGTTTTCCTGATTTTTTTTTTTTTTGTGTGTGTGTGATGGTCTTGGGGCATGAATTCAGACCTGGATGTTGTCCTTTAGCTTTTTTTGCACAAGGGTAGTGGTCTACCACTTGAACCACAGCTCTACTTCTGATTTTTGGTTAATTAGAGATAAGGAACTCTCAAAGACTTCTCTGCCCACGCTGACTTTGAACCGGGATCCTTAGAACTCAGTCTCCTGAGTAAATAGGATTTACAGGTATGAGCCATTGATGCCTAGCTACGGATTCCTTTTTTTAACCTTCACATTGTCATCAAATTTAACTTACTGTTCTCTAGAAAACTACTTTCTACTCAGGTGAGAAGGAGTGAACTGAAATACTAAGTGAATTACTATTCTATTCAGAAACAGGTTAGAAATGATGTAACATTTATACCAATGAAGATTTTTTTTATTATTCCAGAAGGTGTGTGTGCATGTGCGTATGCATGTGTGTATGTATTTTTTTTTCTATAAAACCTTCTTTCCATTTTCTTTACAGACCTTTGACAAATGTTTCCTGGGCTCATCAGAAACAGCAGATGCTAACAGAGTATTCTGTGGTCAGATGACTGCAGTTTACCTATTCAGTGATGCACTTAATGCAGCTCAGATTTTTGCTATTTATCAGTTGGGCCTGGGATACAAGGTATGTTACTTACTGTTCACTGGGTGTAATTTGTATTTGACACAGGAGATTTGCCTTGAGTAATTAAGAAGGGTGTCAGGATGACGGGAAACACTATGGCAAAGTTGTAGCAGTCAGAAAGATGTGTAGTATACTTGACCTGTGTAGGGTGTTATGTGAACTATTAGTTTTTTTCAATTTCATTTAATGTTAGGATGATGTCTTAACTTTAAAAATTAACCTGTAAGTTACATATTTTATGTGATATGGTATGGCGTTTACATACATTGTATAATGTTCAAATAAGGGTAAGAATATCTGTCTTCTTAACATTTAAACATTTAGTTCTCTCCCTCTCTCACTCTCTCTCTTCCTCTGTCCCTCTGTCCCTCTCTCTCCCTCTCTCCTTCTGTCCCTCCCTCTCTCCCTCTGCCCCTCTCTCCCTCTGTCCCTCTCTCTCCCTCTCTCCCTCTGTCCCTCTCTCTCCTTCTCTCCCTCTGTCCCTCTCTTTCCCTCTTTCTCCTTCTCTCCCCCTCTGTCCCTCTCTCTCCACCTCTCTCTCTCTCCCTCTTTCTCCCTCTCTCCCTCTCTCTCTTCCTCTCTCTCTCTCTCCCTCCCTCTCTCTCTCTCTGCCCCCCCCCTCGGCTTGAGCTCCAGGCCTCATAATTACCTGAGCAAAGTCTTCAGTCCTTAGACTGTCATCGTAGTTTGTTATTGATCAAAACATTGGTATGTTGCTATATAAAATAAACTTTGATAGTTGAAAGGAGAAATATGTATCATTGATAGTAGAAAATGTCAGTGTTTAATTTCCAATCATGGGTAGAACAACCATAAGGAAGACTTATAAGGAAACAGAGGACTTGAACAATAATGATAATCAGTTATACTTAAGCATATTCAAAACAGTCCATGAAACAAAAGTATAATAAACACATTTCTTTTTAAGTATACATGGAATGTTCTTCAAGATAGACTTGATAGACAGGATGGACCAGGCCACAAGCAAATAAAGCAAATATTGACAAATTTAAGAAAATTGAAATTATAATGATCTTTCCTCCCCTTAAATAACATGAAAATTATACATCACATCCCACCCCCCTAACCATCAGTAGTTCAAAAGCAGAAATCACAAAGGAAATTAGAAACTATCTTGACAAAGGAAAATGCAAAGGTAATGAATCAAAACCTGATTCAACAAAAGTCGTAGGAAGAGGAAAATTCATGGTGGTAAGGACTAACATTATATGGAGGGTTCCCTTGTTTGCTATTGTTAGAGAGGTATCGCCTTACAGGTTTATATCTATATGATTTGTATTTAGGTCTTGAATGGAGTATACTCTTAACTGTGCTCTACTTTATGAATTTGTAGGGCACGTTTAAATTCAAAGCAGAAAGTGACCTTTTCCTTGCTGAGCATCACAAACTCTTACTGTATGATGGCAAGCTCTCAAGTGCCATTGCCTTCACGTATAATCCGCGGGCTACAGATGCCCAACTGTGCCTCGAGTCTTCTCCTAAGGACAGCCCTTCCATTTTTGTTCATTCACCACATGCACTCATGCTCCAGGTACGAACAGTCATCCTTTTAAGAATATATATAATCTAAATCTGGTATGTTTGGTAGTTTCTGTTTAACACAAATTGTCATGTTTTAATGTTCTTGTATTTCCTGTTGTGCTTTATTTTTTAACTGTTTTGGAAAAGAAAACATTGGATTCTTTATTGTGTATTCTATTTTTCAAGGATGTGAAGGCAGTTTTAACACATTCCATCCAAAGTGCCATGCATTCTATTGGAGGAGTACAAGTACTATTTCCCCTTTTTGCACAGTTGGATTATAAGCAATATTTATCTGATGAGGTTGACTTGACTATCTGGTGAGTACTCCCCTCCACCTTTTTTTTTTTTTTGAGACAGCATTTCATTATATAATTCAGCTTGTCCTCAAACTCACTCTCTTCCTTTCTCAGCTTCTCTAGTTCTAGAATTATAGACCACTGCTACCACTCCTACCTATTTAATGTGAGAGTTACTTACTTCCATTATTGTTGAGCTCTATAATACCTCTCTTATTTGCTGTTCAATCAGTATATTTTAAAGAAATTTGTGACCTATAGGTAACAATTTAAATCCATATCAATAATAATTCTGGTATATCATTAAAAAAGTGGAGGCTGTAGAAATAGTGTATTACAATAAAGTTAAAATAGTGATACCGTACTTTAACAAAAGGTATATATTTTTTATCAGATCTAATTTTTGAAATATTTTAAGTTCTTATTTGGCAGGAGTTTATTATGGGAATTTAGATTTTCATATTTAACTTACTTGTTTGTAATTGAAAATAAAATATTTTAATTGTGTGATTTCAGGTGACAGGTTTTTTTAAAGTTAGATTGTACATTTTTACTTATAAAATTATGTTTCCTGTTGTCGTGTTTAGTCTGAAAAGGCAGAGGCATAACAATTTTAAGATGAGTTATAAAATGTAATATGGATGTCTCATTGATATTCTAACTAATACATATTCTAAATTATGAACTGGTAAAATAATTGTTTCATTTATTTCAGAAGTTTAAATGAATAATATTCTCTTTTGAATTTGTCTCTTTGATTTTCTGGTTATATACAACTTGATGTCTTTTACCAGTGTACATAATTAATATTGAAATAAATTTCTCCATATTATTTTTAGGCAGAAGGTTCTTTTCTTTCTTTTTTTAAATATAATTTTATTGTTATTATTTATTTTTTTCCTAAAAAGTAACACGGTGTTGAATGTGTTTTTACATTCCTAGTACATGTCAAATTCCTTCCTTCCTTCATATATATTTGTGCTATCAGTTTCCTATGTTGTCCAGGCCATCCTCAAACTTGTTACTTCCTCTGTCTTGTCCTTCTAAGTAGCTGGGATTATAAGGTTGCACTATTGTACCTATATTCCTTACCTAGTTTATTTCTTATTATTTTTTATTTTTTGTTACTCCTAGAGCTTGTGCCCTGGGGGCTGTCCCTGAGCTCTTTTATTCAGGGCTAGTGCTCTACCACTTGGAGCTACAGTGCCACTTCTTCATTTTCTGGTAGTTAATTGAAGATAAGAATCTCATAGACTTTCCTGCTTGGGCTAGCTTTGAACCTTAATCCTCAAATCTCAGCCTCCTGAGTAGCTAGGATGACAGGTGTGAGCCACCAGTGCCCTGTGAGTCCTAACTTAATTAGCCTAATTAAAAATTAAACCAGTTTAATTGTTTAGTAGAACAAGCTTGTAGACTCCATTTACTTTAAACATTTTTTAAAGACTGGAATATTACTACTTCCCTGTTTTCAAAATGCACACTCCTTAAATTACTGTTCAAGGACCCCAGATTTGTGTCTAAGTTAACTTTACTTTCAGCTCTTCATGCATTCTCTGCTCAGTTCATGCTTGTCTTGCTGCAGCTCTAGTATGTGTTCAGGATTTAAATCTTAGTCCATTGCTTGTATATTTTCTGCCTTTTAGTTTCAAGTTCTCCAGACTTAATATACTTATTTTTATGGCCTGAATATACATTTATTAGACATTTCTATTATTTGTTTTGGACATTGTTTATTTTTCTCTATATAATGCAGAATATATTCTTTTGAAGTTATTCACTTACTAATGTTTGTGATGTACTATTTCCGGCTTTTTTTTTTCTTTTTGCTTATATGGTGCTGAGGAATCGAACCCAGGGCCTCAGGCATGCAAGGCAAGCGCTCTACCACTGAGCCAACTTCCCAGCCCCAGTGATGTACTATTTAAAATAAGTATTAGAGTAAATCCTAGTCTTCTTTTTTTATTGTCAAGGTGATGTACAGAGGGGTTAAATCCTAGTATTACACTAAAAATTCACTTCTGAAATAATTCTAGAAGCAGTTTTAGTAAAATATTGCTTTCTTTGAAATGGATATGGAGAACTTGTTTTTTTTTTTTGATGGTACTGGGGATTGAACCCAGCACATATGCTTTACAAATGTTTCACTACTCAGCCACACCCCAGCTCTAAAAATTTTATTAAATGATAAATTGAAGTCTACATTTATCTAATATGTTTAATAAAATATGCTTCTTCAGGTCATTACCTTTTTCCTCTTCTAGTACAACTTTGCTGGCTTTTATCATGGAGTTGTTGAAGAACTCAATTGCTACGCAGGAGCAGATGCTTGCCTGTAAGGGATTCTTGGTAATAGGATATAGTCTGGAAAAGGTACAGTAAGAAATATTTTACGATTCTGATCCTTAATTTGTAAGCCATGTCCTTGTTGTCCTAAGTGATTAAGAAAATCTGTAAGTATGTCTCCGTGGTTATACCAGATTGCTAAAATGAAAATAATGTTTTGTTGTTTTACCTTGCCTCTATTTCTCTATTGAAGGAGTGTAGTAGTGAGCTTCATGCCATCCTTAACTTTGAGAATAGTTTGTGGCCCAAGTCTTTCTGGTGTTGACAGCCTGTAATTTACTTACCTTGTTTCAAATTAGTATGAACCTTTAAAGCACTTTTTTTTTGCAGTCCTCCAAATCCCATGTCAGCAGAGCAGTACTTGAACTTTGCCTTGCGTTTTCAAAATATCTGAGCAATCTGCAGAATGGGATGCCCCTACTCAAGCAATTGTGTGACCATATTCTTCTTAACCCTGCCATATGGATTCACACCCCAGCCAAGGTAATACATGTTTTTAGTTTATTATCTTCACTAAGTTTTAGGGCTTTAGGGAAGTGATAATTATGTGGCTTTTCTTTTATCCTGTTATAGACTAGCACATAAGGTTTCAGTAGATTACCTTCTTTAACTGCTATTTTGCTCCTTAGGGAAATTTGTAAGTTTTTCTTCCTCCCTTCCTTCCTTCTCCTTTTCTTTCCTCCTCCTTTCTTCCCTTTGTCCTTCCCTTCCTTTCTTCCTCCTTCCTACCTCTTTCCCTTCCTTTTTTCCTTCATTCACCAGTGTTTACTATTTTTAAAAACAGAGCTATAGTCTTTGCCTTCTTGTGCTGAAAGTTTTATTTGCAAGAGATTTTGTTCATTAAATATAAATCAAAGGTGGAGAATTCCATTGTAAATATCTTCCCTATCAATTGTAGGTCTATTTTACTGCATATATATGTATTAAATAAAACATTATATACATAAAAATACGTGTATATGGAATTCCATCTTAACACCTTGCTTGCTCCCACTCTTTCTCCCTCTTTGCACTTTGCCATCCAATATTGTGATGAATGCTGTTTCCTTCTTAAAGTTAGAGCTCAGATTTTTCTTGAAGGCATGATAACTGCTATTATTTAATCACTTTAATTTCACATTCTAATTATCATGTTTTATTTGCACCAGATAATTTTTTAGTACCACGACAGCAAGATAATTACTTTTATGTGGCTATAAATAAGTTTTTGCTAATGTTTATGAGCAAAAACTTTAATAAATATGGATATATTAAATGTTTCTAAAATTTAAGAGTGGTGGAATTAAGGTAAAGTTGAAATAGAAAACTTTATATCACATTATGCAATTATATCTATGTCATTTCATACCTGTTATGTTGCTCTCTCCTTCCCTTTCTGTCCACTGGCTGTGCCTGTCACTGTTGAGGTTGGAATAGCACATACTTATCCTAGTTGTCAGGAAAAAAATGTCTGCTGCCTTTCTTGCTTTTCTAGAGTTATAATGTCTTATTTTTAGCTGGTCTTTTCAAATGTTGAAGAGAAATGCAGCTGCTGATTCTGATTGCCATTTGGAAATAATCAGAGGAGGCAGCTGGAGGTTGTAGCTTTTTATCTCCAGGTTAAATTTGACCTCTTTCTTTTTCATGACCTTCAGTCTTATTTCTTTTCAATGATTGTTTCAAGTTACTTTAAAAATTTTTGCCTAGACTCTTTCTGGTCTTACTAAACTGCATATTTGTAAGGCATTGTGTCTCTTTTGAAGTGGTCAGAAAGGCTCTTATTAGATACTTAGTTGTTAGAGGAATATTTTAAAAATTTCATCATATGACATATTTATTATTGCACTTTATTTCTTACCTTCTACTTTTTAATAACTTTTCTTAATTTCCTCTTTATAATTTACAATTGATTTGATGATATTAAACTTTTTTTCTATTGCAGCTGTCTGCTTTGTATATCCATGAGGAGTTTTATTTGCTTTTACTTTATTAGAAAGGTAGTTATAACAAAGGACAGATCCACATTTTTTTTTAACTTGAAGGTCATATATAGTTTCCCAAGGTGGGAAGAGCTCTTTAAGAAAAAAGAATACAGTATATTGCCTCCAGAACCAAGCTCAGAGTCTTGGAAGGAGCCCATGTTGATGAGTGATGATAAAATTTAAGCTTCATTAGCTTCATAGTAAGTCCATCTGTGGTTACTAATTTGAAGGTATAGATGTATAGACCAGCCTTTGCTTTTGGAAAAGGGAACAATGATTTATAATGTTCATTTATCTTAGATCTGCTAAGAGGCAATTTTTAGTGACCTCCTAGAATGTATGAATTTTATTATCTACAGTGGTTCTTTGTTGACTCAGCAGATGTTGGTTGCATGAGTGCTTCATGCTGGACTCTGTAAGTACTATAGAACTAGACAGATGTGGTTCTTACCATCATAGGACGTGGACCTAGAGAGAAAGATAGATGTAAAACAATTGTGTGGTTGTTGGATTATATAATAAGTGAATGGAGGAAGATGTGTGTATAATTAACATTTAATCTTGAGATCTTCACTTTCACCTCTTTATGTAAGTGTTAAATTATATATATATATATAACTATATATATATATAGTTTTATATATATATATATATATATATACATACATACATATATATTTGGTTTTTTTTTTTTTGTTGTTGGTCATGGGGCTTGAACTTTGGAACTGGGTGTTGTCCCTGAGCTCTTCAGCTCAAGGCACATGCTCTACCACTTGAGTCACAGCACCACTTCCGGTTTTCTGGTGGTTTATTGGAGATAAGAGTCTCATGGACTTTCCTGCCCAGGCTGGCTTTGAACCATGATCCTCTGATCTCAGCCTCTTGAGTAGCTAGGATTACAGGTTGAGCCATTGTCGCCCCACTTAAATGATACTTTAAATTTTACCACAGTATCATTTTTTCCTCCTCCTCCTCCTCCTCCTCCTCCTCCTCCTCTTCTTCTCCTCCTCCCTCCTCCTCTTCTCTTCCTTCTTATAGGGCTTGAACTCTGGGTCTGGTTGCTGTCCCTGAGCTCTTCAGCTCAAGGCAAGTGCTCTACTGCATGAGCCACAATGCCACTTCTTGTTTTCTGGTGGTTAATTGAAGATAAGAGTCTCACGGACTTTCCTTGCCCTGGCTGGCTTTGTTTTTTTTTTTTTTTTGGGTCCGGGCGGGGGGCCTGAACTCTGGGCCTGGGCGCTGTCCCTCAGTTCTTCAGCTCAAGGCTAGCACTCTACCACTTGAGCCACAGCGCCACTTCCGGCTTTTTTCTTATGTGGTGCTGAAGAATCGAACCCAGGGCCTCAAGCATGCAAGGCAAGTGCTCTACCACTGAGCCACCTTCCCAGCCCCCCTGGCTGGCTTTGAACCGTGATCCTTAGATCTCCTGAGTACCTAGGATTACAGGTGTGAGCCACCAGCACCAGCTTCCCTTTCTTTTTGACATACCACCCTCATCGGGTCATTTCTTAGACCCGAAACTTTAGTTTTTCATTGTTTCAATTTTTTAAAAATTAATTTATTTTTTGCCAGTCCTGGGGCTTGAACTCAGGGCCTAGACACCGTTCCTGAGCTTCTTTTGCTTAAGGCTAGCACTCTTATCTCTTGAACTACAGTGCCATGGCTGCTTCTGTGTATGTGGTACTGAGGAATTGAAGCCAGGGCTTCATGCATGCTAGGCAAGCACTCTACCACTAAGCCACATTCTCAGCTTTCATTGTTTATAGAATAAAGTAGTCCCTTATCTAGCCTTTTATCTTCATTAGGATTCATAAGCCCTTCATAAAGATTTCTTACTTAGGAACTCAATGGATAGGCAGATTTCCTGAGAGCAGTGGTATTCATTCTTGGTTGCTGAATCAATTTGGGGAGGATTTCAAACACAAAAGCAGAGACAGAATCCCACTTCCTCCCCTTAAATTTTGATTTCATTAGTTTTGGGTGTGATTCAAGCATTGATATTAAAAAACTGTTTTCCAGGTCTTTGGCACAGCTAAGTTGGAGAACCATGATTCCAGATGTAGGGAATGTTTATTTCAATTACCAGGTTTTTTTGTTTGCAATTTCCTTTCCCTCCATCTTCCTGGCTCTTTGTCTTCAAAACCTATCTTAGTACTGCTTGATTAACAAAGGTTTTCTTCATTGCTTTAGCTTATCCCACCTTAAATTTCTCTGGCTGCTGAATTCACAGTATTTAATTGCTCCACGCCATGTCATTGATTATGTTTTGTCTCATGAGTTTTTTGTTTTTCTAGGTTTATTATGGTTCATTTTTTTTTTAAACTTGGTATCTAGCTGGGCTCACACTTACAACCTAGCTACTCAGTAGGCTGAGATCATAGGATCAAAGATTTGAAACAACCTGGGAAAATAAATCCTTGAGACTCTGTCTTCAATTAACCAGCAAAAGGCTGGAATTGTAGATGTAACTTAAATGATAATGAAAAAGCTAAGGGAGAGTTTGAGGCCCTGAATTGAAGCCTCAGTATCAGCCAACATCACCACTGCTAAAATTAAAAAGTAAACAAAAATAAACTAATGTCTAATTTTTATGTTTTTAAATGGTATTTCAGCTATTGAGAGACAGCATGTATGCCATTATGTTCCCATTATATAGGTATAGGTAGTTGGAAATATGTCTGACTGAAATAAAGGGATTAGGAATTTGAACTGTGCCATACAGTTATTCTGATACTGGGACAGATAGATTGGGCCTATGCAGTGGATGTATATGTATATAGATATATGTACACATATGCATGTGCACATGTATGTATACATATACATATATATACACATGTACATACATATACATATATGCACACATACATACATTCCCCCCCCCAAAAAAAAAAACTACAGTGGTGTCCTAAGCTTCACTTTCAGGTGATCAGGATCTACCATTTTGACTAGGTAGGATTACTAATTGAATCTTAAGATTGTTTATTTGTAGGGCATCTGATAGATAGGTACCTGAATTTTTTCTTTAAAGCAATTCCAAAGGAACACTGTAGTTTCCTATAGGTTTAAAATAGAAATACCACCAATGTCTAGGAAGGTACCTTAACTGTTCATTGGTAAATGATTAGCAATCAAGGGGAGAAGCATATATAGTATAATTAAAATTTGTTTAGTTCATAAAATATATCTGCTCACATTAAAATGAAAAACAAAAGATGACTTTCATGAGAATGAAAAATTTATCATTTTCATGAATTTCTTGGAGAGAAGTCCTGATTTTGTGCTGCCCTAAGTAAGTACTTGTAGTGTTGGAGAATATTGGAGTTGTTTCACTAAAACTTTGCACTTATATTCTTCCTCTGGTATAAAAAACATTTATTTTTAAATTAACCCAAATTATGGGTACAATTTTGTCATTCTAGCTTCTAATTTTTTTTTTTTTTTTTAATTTAATTTTTTATTTTTTTTGGGTCCCGTCGTGGGGCCTGAACTCTGGGCCTGGGTGCTGTCCCTCAGCTCTTCAGCTCAAGACTAGCGCTCTACCACTTGAGCCACAGCACCAACTTCCGGCTTTTTTCTTTTTGCTTATGTGGTGCTGAGGAATCAAACCCAGGGCCTCATGCATGCAAGGCAAGCGCTCTACCACTGAGCCACCTTCCCAGCCCAAGCTTCTAATTTTTGAAAAATTAAAATTTTAGTTTTAAACAGATTTATGCAAAGTATAGGTTGTAAAAATTTGATACATTTGGGCTTTTAAAAATTTTATAATGCTAGTGTAAAAAAATTATATTACAAAAAAAGAATTTGGAGCCTAGCTACTCAGGAGGCTGAGATCTGAGTATCGAGGTTCAAAGCCAGCCGGGACAGGAAAGTTCGTGAAACTCTTATCTCCAATAAACCACCAGAAAACCGGAAGTGGCACTGTAACTCAAGGCTAGGGACAGCGCTCAGGCCCAGAGTTCAAGCCCCATGACCGACAAAAAAAAAAAAAAAAAAAGAATTTGGAATGTGGGATGTGTTTGCTTTTGTGTCTGAGCATGCTGATGTCTGACATGTTGTCATGCTTAGCATTTTACTTTTCAGAAAGTGTCTGATACAAATCTAGTAGCCTGAGAGTTGTTGGAAACAGGGTAAAATGCCAGTGGGTATTTTTTGTTTTGTTCTGGTCCTGGGACTTGAACTCAGGGCCAGGAAGCTGTCCCAAAGCTTTTCTGCTCAAGGCTATAGCTCTACCACTAAAGTCACAGCTCCACTTCTGGCTTCTTTGGTAGTTAATAGGAAAAAAGAATCTCAGTGGCTTTCCTGCCTGGGGTGGCTTTGGACTTAGATCTTAGCCTGCTTAGTATCTAGGTGTGAGCTACTGGTGCCCACTTTTCAATGGATGTGTTTGATTTAAGCTCTTCATTTTGATTTTGTAGGTTCAGTTGATGCTCTATACTTATCTGTCCACTGAATTCATTGGCACTGTCAATATATACAACACTATTCGGAGAGTTGGAACAGTGCTTCTCATCATGCACACATTGAAGTACTACTACTGGGCAGTGAATCCCCAGGACCGAAGTGGTATCACCCCCAAAGGATTAGGTATATCATTTCTCTCCATATGTTCTATCACACATCTGACCCGTCAAGATAGTTTTCAAACATACAATATGCTATTTGAGTAAAAAAAAAATCTCATTAGGGCAAAGTTTTATAATCTTAATGAAAATTTTAACAGTTTGTTCCAAATTGTGGTTGCTAGCTGTTAATAATCTACTACTGTGTAGACCAGTGCTACTTGCAGTCATGTGAGTTATTTGATTTGAGCAGAAAATTTTAATTCACAACTGGTATTGATGCTGACATTGTTCATCACCATGAGAGTGATTGAAAATAATGTTTTAGGGAGATTTCTTACATAAGTTGCAAAGATGGGCTTCCATACAGATGTAATGAAATTGTAAAAGTTTAGTAATAAATTTGCTGTATACCCATGACTTGCTCAAATGTTCATTATGTTATCACATCCTGTAGGGAGTAAAAATAAAACTTTAAATGTTATTTTTGCAAAACCTATTTCATAGTGGCTCATATACAACAGGAAAGTTAATCAGCTGATAAGAAGTGGCAGTTTCACATACAACTTGGTTCATGTGTCCAGAATACAGCTGTAGGAACAAATTTGTTTGTTTTTTTTTTGGGTCCGGTCATGGGGCCTGAACTCTGGGCCTGGGCGCTGTCCCTCAGCTCTTCAGCTCAAGGCTAGCGCTCTACCACTTGAGCCACAGCGCCACTTCTGGCTTTTTTCTTTTTGCTTATGTGGTGCTGAGGAATCAAACCCAGGGCCTCATGCATGCAAGGCAAGCGCTCTACCACTGAGCCACCTTCCCAGCCCAGGAACAAATTTGTTTATAATGACTGCTTTTTGTTGTTGTTGCTGTTGAACTCAGGGCCTGGGTGCTGTCCTTGAGCCTCTTTGTGCCCAAGGCTAGTCCTCTACCACTTGAATCACAGTGCCACTTCTGGTTTTTGAGTGGTTAATTGGAGATAAGAGTCTTATGGGGACTTTCTTGCCCTGGCTGGCTTTGAACCATGATCCTCAGATCTCAGATCTCCTGAGTAACTAGGATTATAGGCATGAATCACTGGTGCCTGGCTTTGCTGGTTATTTTGTCTCAGTGGTTGCTAGTTATTTTGTCCCCCTTTGTAGTTGCAAGCAGCTAGTTCATCTTCACATATTTATAACCTCACGCTAGAAAAGAGTATCTTCCTATATCAAGTATTTTCAGCAAGTGTCTATTTTAGTTTCTGCTCGTCATTGGCTTTGATTGATCCTATGGCTTTCTCCATGACAATTATTAAACTGGTGGCCCAGATTTGGAAGTGTCCTCACCTTTATATGCATGGACTAAGATAAGGATGTGTCAGTCCCTTGATAAAACTTTAAAGACTGTTGCTTGAAATAGAGGAAATAAGTGATAGGGTATTTAATAATATACCTTAATTGTAGTCAAAGACTTCATCAGTTTAATGATTTAGAAAGGACATTTCAGACTTTCATGATACCTTTTATGTAATCTCCAAAATAAATTTAGCTGATTCTCAGATAATATGGTAGCTGTAGTTTAGAAAGCTACATGAAATACTTCAGTGGCAGGGATGTGGCACATCTAAGCCAAGTGAGAGATCACTGATGATGATTCACAGTGGTCTAAGAGTATAGTGTACTGCTTGGGATTGTGTCCTGGTCTGCATTTTACAACTAGTGAGTGATCTTGGGAAAGTCTCAAACTTCAAATGAGAGAGCTGTGATTCTATGCCAACTCTGCATCCTGTTCTTTGTGTAGGAATCATCATGTGGAAGAAATTTTAAACAATTTTCCTCCTATTTTAATTGATCTGTTTAGGGTCATGGTGGTCTTGTACTTTGGTGGTCTAGGAACTAGCTGTAAATGGTCATTAGTAGGGAGAATAGCAGAACAGGTACCTAGTTTAGGATTTTAGAACAATGAGTATTTGATTTCAAAAGCTTTCTCATTGAGAATTATATGTTTGAGACATGAAAATTGACTTAATGTGAGCCACGTGTGACCAAGGACTTTTTCAACCTCAGAAGATGTCAGATCAGTCATCCTAATGTTTCCCTTCTTTATAAATAATACTGTGTTAAAACTTTTCAGATTTTTTTTGTAGTTTTTGCACAATAGAAAACAGTATAAAGAGTTTTTATACTAATATTCGAAGTTTATATTTCCCTTTTATGGTAAACTTCTTGCAAAATCCTTCAAAACAAAATAGCTTGATTTTGTTTTTTAAACTGTTGGATGTACCTAAAAGTACAAATAGATGTCTTTAGTGTAGTTTCAGAATAATCTGTGTTGTACATTTAGAATATTTTATATACAATTGCAGGTGAGATTGAATGTTTGTCTTTCATGAGGCATAAAAGAGGAATTACTTTTTAAAGGACTGACCTAGGTATTTCTTACAAATAAAAGGAAAAGCTGGAAGTCGTGCTATGGCTCAAGTGGTAGAGTGCTTGTCTTGAGCTGAAGAGCTGAGGGACAGCGCTCAGGCCCAGAGTTCAAGCCCCATGACCGAGGGGGGATAAAAAAAAAGGAAAGGCTATTGAGAATGAGAATTTTATACTTTTGATAGCTCTAAGGTCTTTGAATTACTAAGTGTGTTCTGTGTCTCTTTAAAGATGGACCACGACCTAATCAAAAGGAAATATTTTCTCTGCGAGCATTTTTGTTGATGTTCATTAAACAGTTAGTGATGAAGGTAAGTATGATTTCTTTACCCTGTTTCATGCTGTGTATTGTAGCTTATAATTTCACATAGCATGATTAATTGATTGATTTTCCTGGGGAGTAAGCCTACATCATCCTACCTACCAGGCAAACCCCCTTCCACCTGAACCATATCCCTTGTATCTTTTTTTTTTTTTTTGCCAGTCCTGGGGCTTGAACTCAGGGCCTGGGCACTGTCCCTGAGCTTCTTTTGCTCAAGGCTGGCATTCTACCATTTGAGCCACAGTGCCACTTCCGGCTTTTTCAGTTTATATGGTATGGTACTGAAGAATTGAACCCAGGGCTTCATGTTAGGCAAGCACTTTTCCACTAAGTAACATTCCCAGCCCTGTATTTTTTTTTTTGGGGGGGGGTCCGGTCGTGGGGCCTGAACTCTGGGCCTGGGTGCTCTCCCTCAGCTCTTCAGCTCAAGGCTAGCGCTCTACCACTTGAGCCACAGCGCCACTTCCAGCTTTTTTCTTTTTGCTTATGTGGTGCTGAGGAATCGAACCCAGGGCCTCGCGCATGCAAGGCAAGCGCTCTACCACTGAGCTACCTTCCCAGTCCCTGTATTTTGTTTTTGAGATATGGTCTTTGTAACTTTTCTCCTTGTTGGCTTTTAACTAAAGATTTTCCTGCCTCTGTCTCCCAAGTAGCTCAGATTACAGTTGTGAGCTATGTTTTATATGTATCCAAGTCAAATTTTATATAGAAAAGCTATCTTCTATATTTAGATAAGTGGTACGTTAAACATTTATCATAGCTTTTAATTTTTTGTCTACTTCAGGATTCTCTGGCTCTATTATTCTCTCATGTACTTCGGTAGCAGTGTCAAATCTCTTTGATTTCTATAGCCTTGTAGCCTGAATTTTTTAGTGCATACTTAATAAGTTTAGATTATATATTAAGTTATCTTTTTAGATTTGTAGCAGCTGATTGCTTTGTCCAATCTATGCATATTGTTACTCTTTTAAAAATGAATTATATTGTATTATATTTCCAAAGGATTCTGGAGTAAAGGAGGATGAGTTGCAGGCCATTCTTAATTACCTACTGACTATGCATGAGGTAATACTTCAATTCCATATTTTGGGGTTTTATTTTGTGGAGCTGTATTGTAGGCTTTTAAAAATGTAAATGCCCAAAAAAACCCTTCAATAACTTTGTAACTGTATTGGAGAGTAATGTGTTTATCTAAGAATTAAATCTTAAATTTTTATTTAAGTACTCTAAATATAATCATGAAAGGTTTTCAGAGTTACTATAATTAGATTTCACTGAGTTACTACTGAAATGCCAGAACATACTTTTAGTGTATTTCCAGGAATTAGTGGAAAAAAGATTTTGAAAAGATTGGTTTTAAGATTATTATTATATGGCAGGAAAAAGGGTGAACAAATGCAGCATGGTTGAAAATGAACTATAGGGATGGTGGGTAGGAACAACTTGTGGGAGGGAAAAATTGGGAGAGAATGAAGGCAGGGGTGACATTGTCCAAAAAAAAAGTATTCATTACCTGATTTATGAAACTGTAATTCCTCTGTATATTACTTTTATAATAAAGATTTAAAAAGGTGCAATTTTGTGCCTCTTTTTAAATTTTTTCTTTTTTAATTTATTGTGGTTTTAGAGTTGATAAACAGTGGGGTCACCTTTTCTTAAGATAAATCTTCCAATTGATTATTCATATTCAAATTTTCCATTAAATTTTCATTTGTAATGAGATTTAAAATTATGGGGGAGGTTGAAATTTAAATAGGCTCGAAGATCTGCTTTTCTCTTCCTTGATTTTTCTTTTAGCACTAAAATATACAAATATAATCTTACTTAAATCTGATTAAGGTATAAATAAAGTTTAAGAATTGACAGAATATATCACATTTTAAGTGATAATTTCCATTTTCATAATTGTGAATTAGTAGTTTTTTGTAAATGAAATAGTACCTTCTTTAGTCACTGATACTCAAGGACTCATGATTAGATCTGTGTCTGTTAATTGGGACATATGCAAATGACTTAAGTTTGTCAATTAAGTTATATTTGGTTGAAAATAACTCATGATTATGATTATTTTCCCCTTGAGTGCTGTCATTTCTAGATATTTTTCCTAACCAATTCTAATAGTTTTTAAGATAAAATGCTTAATAACCTGTTATTATAGGTGATTATTCCTTTTATAAACTGTAAGGAAGTAAACTAAGTTCTTCATAAGAGATAAAACTGTAAGTCATAGTGGCCCCTGCTTTCTGTCAGCCTAGTAATTAGAGATCTTTCAGGCCTTCTCTTTAAATTCTTTTCCAAAATGAGTTTACAAGTAGCTTCCCTAGCAGAAATTCAAATCCCCAGTCAGAGTAGCAACTTGGTTCACAAACCCGTGGTAGCACCTCCCTCTAATGTGGCCCCCTTTGAGGGGAGGTGTCAATAATACCCAAGTTGGCTTTTATAATATTCATATATCATGGAATAGCCAACAAAGACTACCTATAGTAGTATACTCTTTTTATAAAGCCTTTTGAAGTCCAGAACTTGTATGTTGTAGTGCTGATATTCTATAACATTTCCAAATTGTATGACATAGAACAGTATATTGACTTAGTAAACATGGACCACTGTCATCTTTAGGATTTATAATAGATGATATGTAAGAAAAAAATTTTCTCCCAAAATGTTCTTTTAGAACTAGCTTCTTATGAGGCAGAGTAGATAACATATTCCAGATTGAATAAACTTAGGTAATAATACATAACCTGTTACCCTTACCTCTATCCATGGACTTACTACTTTTATTGGCATATTAAAGGCTCTTATATGCTCCTGTTTCTGCACTCCCCTATAGGACTGAACCCAGCTCATGCTCAGTTGCTGTACTGTTCAAACTGTCTCTCTAGCTCTTTTATATTTGAGATAGAGTCTTGCTAACTTTACATGCATTGGCTTTGAATTCATCGTGATACCTCCTGTCTTGCCTCCTGAGTAGTTGGGATTACTGGTGTGGCCTATCATACTTAGCTTCTGATATGTCTTTCTATGATAGAACAAACTAGCTGTTCCCTTGTCCAGTTTTCTGACATGTAAGAGTTCCTTAAAAACAAAACAAAACAAAAAACCCTATTAAATCAGATCTACTGTTTCTATAAGAATATGCTTCAGTAAATTTTTTTGTGACTTAAAAGGCACTTTACATCCTTGGTTAAGAAATTTTCTCTTCAGGCTGGGAAGGTGGCTCAGTGGTAGAGCACTTGCCTTGCATGCTCGAGGCCCTGGGTTCGATTCCTCAGCACCACATAAGAAAAAAGCTGGAAGTGGCGCTGTGGCTCAAGTGGTAGAGTGCTAGCCTTGAGCTGAAGAGCTGAGAGACAGTGCCCAGGCCCAGAGTTCAGGCCCCACGACCAGACCCCTTCCCCCCCAAAAAAGAAGAAATTTTCTCTTTGATGGTATATATTTTGAGTCACACAGATGAATATACATATTTAAAGAACCCAATAATTGCATATTGTAGATATGTCTACTTACTTTCTAAGTTGAAATTTCTGTTTCAGAAGTATTCAGTATTCAAATACTGTTTTTCCTCATTCTTATATTTGAATTTCTACAATAATTATAGGATGATAATCTAATGGATGTTCTCCAGCTGCTTGTGGCATTAATGGCAGAGCATCCTAACTCTATGATTCCTGCTTTTGACCAAAGGAATGGACTACGGTAAATTAGTCTATCCATAATTTTTATTATATTTAGTATATACATTCTTTAGAGACATTGAAAGATCCTTAAATATGAAAAGTATTATTTGATTTTACATTATGAAATAAGTTACATTATGAAATGACATAAGATTCAGGACTTATTTCATGGTATATTTTATGAATGAATCTTAAATTGTAGAGGTCTCTTATTATTTGTTACCATTTAACTAATACAGACAGATAAATCATTCCAGTATTTTGTATTGGGACAGTTTCACACTTGTAATATTCCTACCTGTGCCTTCTGTGTAGTTGGCATTATAGGTATAAACCATCATACCTGGCTTGTTGATAGAGACATTTTGCCTCAGCTGGCCTCAAACCTCAAAAATTTCTTCTCCAGTAACTGGAATTATAGGCATGTGCCACTGCATCTGGCTGCATCTTATTAATAATATCTTTGCCAAGTTTTGTGACAGAATAAATGCTGCTTTCACAGAATGATTTGGGAAATATATACTTGTCGGTTTTTTATAAAATAGTTATTTTTCATTATTAATTTGCCAATGAAGTTATCTACATGGTTAGTTTTCTTTTGGGAATGTTATTAGCTCCAAAGCCAGTTTGTAATAGATGCATGACAGCTTAGGGTATTCATTTTTTTCTTAAGTGAGCTTTAATATTATGTAACTTTTAAGAAATTGTCTACTTTATTTACACTATTGAAATATAAGAAATATAGAATATTCATATATACTTCTTTCAGCAACGGCTAGAGTAAAACCAATTACACAAAAATATTCTCAAGTTTAGTATTGTTTATCATGGACCACTTTTCTTTGCGACATACTATTTGTATGTCTTTTCTGATGACAATATATTAGTAGCCTATTCCTTTGTTTTACTTGGTGTTGATTATTACAAATTTAAATATGTGCTCCTTTAAATAATATTTTTCCTGACTTGTAAAAGGTATCTGAAAGCAAGTTTTATGCATTAAGACTTATATAGATGTATTTTCATGGAGAAATCGCCATATTTTATTCTCATTTTTCTCATTAAAAGGAGGTATAAGAAGCTTGGCATAGCAATTGTTTTTTTGTTTTGTTTTGTTTTTATTTTTGCTTCTTTTTTCCCTGTGGTATTAGGAACTCAGGGCCTTGTTTCAAATTTCCCGAGCCATGCTCTACTTGAGCCACACACCAGTCCTTTTTACTTTTAGTTTGGTTTTCAGATAGGGTCTTGTGATTTTGCCTGTTTTGTCCTTCAACTGTGATCCTCCTACTTCCATCTCTGGAATAGCTGGGTTCACAGGTTTGAGCTTCTACCACGCTCAACCCAAGTAAGTTTTTAAATGTTGAAATGTATATTAACCTCATTTGTGCATTCTTGAATTGAGTTTAAAATCATCTGAAAAACTGAAAAACATATGCATGTTAAATCATTACTTTTTGAACAACATAATCAAAATAGTTTGTTTTTAATTTATATTTATGCAGTGTTATTTATAAACTCCTGGCATCAAAAAGTGAAGGAATTAGAGTTCAAGCTCTCAAGGCAATGGGCTATTTTTTAAAAAATCTGACTCCAAAGTGAGTATGTACAAAATCTAAAATGGACTCTTTGTTTACTTCTTATTTACTTAAAATGTTGAAATGTCATTTCTGTTCTGTGTTTCCTTTAGTTTCTCTTTTCTTCTCCTATACTCTCCTTTTCCTTCCCTGAACTGTTAACTAGCCTGAGATAGGAAGTGTTTATATATATAATATTATATTGCATATTATACAATATATAATGTTTCCATATATGAATATATTTATATATATCTATATATTTCTATATTCTATATAAACACTTCAGTTCCTTATCTTTATATATATATATATATATACACTTATGTATATTTATCAAATATATAACTGGGCACTGGGATTTATAGAAATATATATATATATGTATATATGTATGTGTGTGTATATGTATGTATATATATATATATATGTATTTAAAACTAGGGTACTGGGATTGAATTCAGGGTCTGGAATTTATTAGGCAGGTACTCTGCCTCTTGAACCATATTCTACTACTTAATCCTGAGCCATGTGATAGTCTTTTAGTTTTATTTTATTTTTCAGATAGAGCCTTGTGCTTTTGCCAGTACTGGCTTCATACTGTGATCCTCTTATTTCTTCTCTGTCCTCTCTTCTAGGTCCTTTCCTTTTGTATCCTTTTCTTTTCTTCCCTTGTAATGTTGCTTGAGATGTAAACATTTTGTTAGTTTGAAAGTACTAATCCCATTACTATATGTTTAAACAGTATAAGACTTATTAGGAGTATAAATTTTTAATATCAAAATTACTTGTGCTATTTATATTTTGGGTTAATGATGAGAATTAGTTTGGATGCCTTGAGTTCTAGAAACTGAAAATAGCTAGTAGTTAAATAATTACTCTGAAGAGTTTGGTAGAACACTTTCCTCATAGCCCATTTTGCTTGTTTTTTTCTTAAATTTAGCTATAGTTATATTTTAGTAAGCTTTTCTCTAGTTGAATGTTTTATAGCCTTAAAAACATTGGTATGGTAATTGGGTGGTAATCTATCATCTGAAAAACATTTTTTTAATCCTTCCTCCAGAATGTATAGTAAATGGTACACAGTAACTGCAGGTTGGTAATTTCTTTCTGTGTAATTACAGGAGGAAAGCTGAGGTCATGCTTGGGCATGGACTGTTTTCATTGCTGGCTGAGAGACTCATGCTTCAGACAAATCAAATCACAATGACCACATACAATGTTCTCTTTGAGGTAAGAATGTAGTTAGAATTTACTCTAACTAATTTCTTATTAGAAAGGTATCTGTATTATTGTGTTTAAATAAAGCCACTTATTTTTATAAGGTAAAGTTTTATAGTTATATAAAAGGGACATGACTACATTTATGTAAATACATTAATCTGTGAATTGCTAAACGTAGTTATCCCTGCTTATGTATTTTTTGCATAATACTGACTTTTGATTTTTATTTTATAGGTAAGTAACAGCAACATTATAATATTGATTTTACTTATCTACATAAAATATTTACCACTAAAATATTAGACTGTATAATAAGTTTTAGTATTCTAATTACACTTCTGGTGATACTAATGTCATGATATGCTAATGTAATTTCTTGTTTTACTTTTTTAGATTCTTATAGAACAAATTTGTACTCAGGTGATACATAAACAACATCCAGATCCTGATTCTTCAGTAAAGATACAAAACCCTCGTATGTATTTTGTGCTTCTAAAAGCCTTTGTTTTGCTACCAACAAGAAAGTCAGTATTGCTGGGAGGGTGCCGGTGGCTCATGCCTGTAATCCCAGTTATTCAGAAGACTGAGATCTGAGGATTGTTATTTGAAGCCAGCCTGGGCAGGAAGGCCCCTGAGATTCTTACCTCTAATTAACTGCCAGAAGAGCCTGTGGCTCAAGTAATAGACTCTAGCCTTGAGCAAAGAAGCCCAAGGATAGCACCCAAGCCCTGAATTCAAGCCCTGGGAATGGTACCCCCCCAAAACAAAATTAACTATGAAAAACCTGGAGGTTTTTTTGTTGTTGTTGAAACTTCCTGTTTTATGAGTATTTCATGATAGGAAATGTTACTAATTTTGTGCTTAATGTTGATTGTAACATCACATTGATTAAAGTTTTGTGGTATATATAAAGGTATTTTTTTTTTTTTTTTGTCGGCCATGGGGCTTGAACTCTGGGCTTGGGCACTGTCCCTCAGCTCTTCAGCTCAAGGCGAGCACTCTACCACTTGAGCTACAGCGCCACTTCCGGTTTTCTGTTGGTTTTTTGGAGATAGGAGTCTCAGGGTCTCTCCTGCCCGGGCTGGCTTTAAACCGCGATCCTCAGATCTCAGCCTCCTGAGTAGCTAGGATTACAGGCGTGAGCCACCAGTGCCCGGCCTATATAAAGGTTTTGAAGAATTGTTTTCAGAAGATTTTGATATGAAAAATTGTTTTCACAAAATCTTGATTTAATGTGCTCAGATTTTTAACCAAGTTTTTTTTTTGTTTTTGTCGGTCGTGGGGCTTGAACTCTGGGCCTGGGCGCTGTCCAGCTCTTCAGCTCAAGGCAAGCGCTCTACCACTTGAGCTACAGC
>NW_012267338.1:411262-421796 GCF_000151885.1 Dipodomys ordii | reverse complement strand
CTGAGTAGCTAGGATTACAGATGTGAGCCACCAGCACCCGGCCTTAGTGTCAGAATTCTTAAAGGTTATTTTGATTTAATATAAACATAAGATACATAGACAAATAAGAAAAAGAAGATAAAATGGTAATTGATACAAAAACTTCATAAAATGGAAAATACAATTAGCTAATTATAAGAGTGCTGTGGAACCATTCGTTCTGTCTGCATCTAGTTTTCCTCTCCTTCCTGGGAAGATGGGAAAACTACTTTCCAGTCCTTTTTCAGTGAGATGGTGGCCTGCTACTAGGCACAGGCAATTGAATGTGAGAAAGCCCTGATATGTCTCTAAGGATTAAGAATCAGCATACCAGGCTGGGTATGGGTCAAGTGGCTGTTTCACTGCTACTTTTTTGTTTTTTTGGTTGGTTGTTGGGCCTGGGGCATTGTCCCTCAGCTCTTCAGCTCAAGGGTAGCACTCTTTCACTTGAGCCACAGTGCCTTTTTCAGTTTTCTGGTAGTTTATTAGAGATAAGAGTCTCATGGACTTTCCTTCCCAGGCTGGCTTTGAACTGTGATCCTCAGATCTCAGCCTCTTTAATAGCTAGGATTACAGGCTACTGGCTTGACTGCTATTTTTAAAGCACACTCTTCTACTTTGGGAGAGATAGTATTTTTTTTGAGAATGAAAAAACAAAAAAGTTGGGACAAATAAAAATTTTAGGCTATTCTGTTACCTCACTCTATTTTGTGTTGCTATAGCAGAATGCCTGAGGCTGTGGTCAGAAATTTAGTTTTTCACAGTTGGAAGCTTAGATTTATCAGTTGAAGGTGCTTTCATTTGGTTTGGTAAGGTCTGCTTTGCTTGCAAGGAAGGCTGTTCAAAGAGCAAGCAGTTCAAAGTCTGGGTGAAGCCTTTGTTACGAGGCTTTTAATCCATTAGCGTGAGAGTCTTCATGGCCTTCTCCTTTAATAATATTACCACACCTTAGCAGTGTCACAGGTGCAACCCATGTACTCTAGGAGACACATTCAAACCATAGATGTTAATTACTTAATGTATTGAAATTAGCTCAGAGAAAAAAGGTAGTATGGTGGTTTTCAACATAGGCCTTCTGGGTTGAACTCCTAGCTACTAATTTTAATTATATTGCCTTTTTTCTTTTGCTTTCGTATCCTTAACTCTCAAATGAGGCTAATATATAGTATCTGTGTCTTCTTGTGTAATGATTGAGTTAACTGTATTTTCTTAAAAACCAGTATTTGTGAAAGAATATCTCAAAAATCAATGGCAGTTATCCTGTGGTAATTATGATTTTCGTCATTCTTGTAATTACTGTTCAGGAGTGGAGAGTACCCAATCTTTGAGCTGTATAAGGCCCACAAAATCATTTGGTGACCTGACAGGCCAGACATGTATACTTCTCATCAGCTGCTCATGGCCTGCTTTTATTGACTGGTGCTATAAACACGGCTCTTGGTAGGAGAAAGCTCTCCACCCCTGGTTTAGGTAGAAAACCTTCGAAGTTATCATTAGAAGAATTTAGAAATGTCTCTCAAAATATCATGAATTGAATAACAGAGTATTCATGTCTGTTATTTTGAATCCTTGGCAAATGTCTGGCTTAGAATTCCTAAGTTTTAATTGGGTAAAAATTTGATACATTGTTTATTTTTAAATTTAGAGTTAATACTTTTTTGATCTACAAATTTTGGGATGTAGTATGTGTTTTTAAATTTTTTTTTATTTCTATATGCTAAGTTCTGGTCATTCAATCAGCTTTATATTGAGACAATTGTAGAGCCTTATTATTTGTCTTAGTTGTGGGGAGGGAGATGTGGAGTAGGTTAATTGCTTTTAGAGTTTTTGTTTCTGATCTGTTTAGTTACAGAATAACATCTTTATAATTTAAAAAAATTACTCTGATAAAGGAAAACACTTGACAAGCTATAAGTAATGTTCTAGAATCTTAGAATTTATTAATTTTCTCTTCTGAGATTTTGAGTTTTTAAAAATTTTTTTTAATTGTGAAAATACTGAACAGAGGGATTACAATTACATGGGCAAGATGATGAGTACATTTCTTATCAAGCATTGTAGCCTCCTCCTTTGTTTCCCTTTCCCATCCCTTCCCATCCTCCCCCTGTCCTCCCACCCAATCCTCCCCTCCCTTGAGGTTTTTTTTTTTAAGGGTTTTTTTGTTTGTTTTTGGTGTTGGTATTAAGGTTTGATTTCAGGGCTGTGAAGGAGCTCTTCCTTTTGTGTTATGCCCTGACTGTGTTATTTGTTTTTAAGAATAACTTTACTATTTTTGCAGATAGTAGTTTTATCTTCAGTTAATTCATTTATGATTTAAAGTTGTTTCATTTTAACCTTTTAAAATTTAGCTCTGGTCATAGAGTTGTGTCTCAGGGGCAGAGTGTTTGTGTAAAAAGTACGGATATTTAATCTCCAACTGTGCCAAAAAAATGCCTTTCATGTTTCAAATCATGGAATAAAATCCTTTCCCTTATAAATGCTGTCATGTTAATGAGTACATTGTCTATCATAATTTTCTTTTCATTACAGAAGAGGATATTTTCAGTAGACATTTATATAGAGAAAACTAAAGAAATTGTAATATATTGATTTTCCAGCATGAACTTTTTGTTGTGTTTTAGTTTTTACTTATTCATGAATTGTCTTACAGAGATACTAAAAGTAATTGCGACCTTACTTCGAAATTCTCCCCAGTGCCCAGAGAGCATGGAGGTTCGCCGAGCTTTTCTTTCTGACATGATTAAACTTTTTAATAACAGTAGAGAAAACAGGAGGTAAGCTAGATCAGAAATAATCTATTTGCAATATTTATAGTTCATCCTTTTGTATGAACCCAGTTTGTCTTAGAAAAATTGCTTTAAAAATAGCATGGAATTATTTTTCCATTTTTTTTGTCACTAATGGTATTCAAATAATGTACTGTAAACTAAATGAAGAGTGTTAAGTATTACATTGGCTATTTTCAATTTTTAATTTTGTGAGACAGTATAACTCAGAAAGCACCGCAGGCTGGCCTCTATACTTGCATTCTTCTTTTCTCCTCCCAATTCTTGGATCATAGATATATGCTACCAAACCCAGCTCAAGACCTCTATACTTTAGAATTTTTATGGTGATTTTTATGTTTTTCAGTAATTCAGTACTCCCTTATTTTAGGAGCTTGCTACAGTGTTCTGTGTGGCAAGAGTGGATGCTTTCCCTCTGCTATTTTAATCCAAAGAATTCAGATGAACAAAAGATAACAGAAATGGTATATGCCATATTCCGAATCCTGCTTTACCATGCAGTCAAATACGAGTGGGGTGGCTGGCGTGTGTGGGTGGACACCTTATCAATAACACATTCAAAGGTAAGTTTCATTATCAAAGTGTATTTTTAATATTTTATATATGTGTGATTTAAAAATTTACCTAGATAATACACTGAGAATTTAGAAAAAGTGTTGTTATTCTTTGAAAATGCAACCAAATGAAAACAAAAGACAAAAAGAATTTTGCCAGTTTATTCAGAATCAAAATAATGTTCAAGTGTCAATTTTATGTGTGTTTTGCTTAGTAAAGTCATGTAGAAGAACCAGGAATTTATATTTTCAAGCAAACGTGCACGATTAGGCACTTTGGACACCAGGTGGCACACTGTATTCAGATATGAGAGGATGTTTCAACAGCTTTAGATGAGTAAAAAGAAAAACTGACTGATGCATGCATGCTGGTAATGTTCTTGTCAGTTAAAAAATTGGATTTTAAGTCGGATGATCTTAGGAGAGGAACACAGGGGCTCAAATGCCTTTGTGCCTCCCATCATATAAAATAATACTTGTCAAAATGAACCCCAAGAAATGGAAATAAGAAAAAATTTGTTGGTTTTTTCAATCTGCTAGTGATTTTTTCCTTTAACTTAAATTACTATTAGGTATTTATATGTATATTAAGGATTTCTTTCATTGAAATATTCTATACATAAATACAAAAGGCATGAAAAACAATGTGCCTAACAGTGTCTATAAAATTGAATTCCCTGCGGGGCGCCAGGTGGCTCATGCCTGTAATCCTAGCTACTCCGGAGGCTGAGATCACAGTTCAAAGCCAGCCCGGGCATGAAAGCCTGTGAGACTCTAAACCACTAGAAAACCGGAAGTGGTGCTGTGGCTCAAGTGGTAGAGCACTCTCCTTGAGCTGAAGAGAGCAAGGACACTGCCCAAGCCCAGAGTTCAAGCCCCACGACCAGCCAATAAAAAAAAAAAAATTGAATTCCCTTTCCCAAATGCTTTGTCTCCCTTCTCCACTAATCTTGCTTTAATACTGTATTTCTATGTCTTTTCTCTTCCTCCTCCTCCTCCTCCTCCTCCTCCTCCTGTTGTTTTTGTTTTTGTTTTTTTTTGTTGGTCATGGGGCTTGAACTCTGGGCCTGAACGCTGTACCTTAGCTCTTCAGCTCAAGGCTAGCACTCTGCCACTTGAGCCACAGCGCCACTTCTGGTTTTCTGGTGGTTTATTGGAGATAAGACTTTCACAGATTTTCCTGCCTGGGCTGGCTTTGAACTGTGATCCTCAGATGTCAGCCTCCTGAGTAGCTAGGATTATAGGTGTGAGCTTTGGGCTCCCAGATTCTAGGTCTTTTCTATAGTGCTGTTTGTTTTTGAGACAGGATCTCACTGTATAGCCTAGGCAAGCTTGATTTTGCCATTCTTCCATTTCAGTCTTTCAAATGGTGGGATTAAAGGTAATACACCATCATGCTCAGCTTTTTCTAAACTACATGGATATACATAATTTTTTTTTTTTGTGGTACTGGGAATTGAACCCAAGGTGTTGAAGGCAAGTACTCTATTACTGAACTATACTCTCACCCTTCAGTAATTATTCTTTTAATATTTAAATTTAAATGCTATCATAGTTAACATATTTATGGCAAGTTCCTTTTTTAAAATTATTGTTGGCAGTTTTTTTCCATGAGCTGAGCCAAACTTCATTCTTTGTTCTTGTGGGATGGTTCATAGTTTCCTAGTGCTGGGGATTTAATCTTGTCAAGCACTCTTACCATTTAGCAACACAATGCCTCAGTCTGAAAGTCTATAGTTTACAGTAAATTCTTCGCTGGGTGTGGTAGTTCATGCTTGTAATCCTTAACTACTGGTAAGGCTGAAACAGGAGGATTGAGATTGAAGCTAGTCTAGGAAACATGAGACCCTCAACTGCTAAAACAAAAAGCAAACCAAATAATAGAAATGAAGTAATATCACTGGGTGTGGTGATACATGCCTGTAATCCCAGCACTTGAAGGTCAAGACTTCAAGGCTTACCTGAGCGACATAGTAAGATCCTGTCTCAAAACAACCACAAGAACAACTATAGCAACAACAAAAATAAGCCCTTATAACTTTAAAATGAGAACAACTCTAGGTTTACAGGAAATCATTTGTTCATAAAATTCTCAACTTTTTATCTTCACAATATTTATAATACAGTATAGTATAGAATAATATATAAAGTATTAAATATACTATACAATATATTGTACTCTTTGAAAAACGTCATGGGAAGCTGATGGTATAGCTGCAGTAGAGCCTCTGCCTAGCAAGCTGGAGGGCCTGAGTTCAAACTTGAAATGAACAGCAACAAAAGTCATAGTAACAAAAGAAAATGTCATGGGGAAAGTCCAATCTATGACCCCTCAATACTTTATTTTTAAATTATAAAACAATCCTTTTGGTATTAAAGAGAGCAAATATCTGGTCCAGAGACTGCTGAAAGAAGTAATATGTACTAGTTTGTATCATTCTTATTGAAGCACTGTTTTTTTTAGTACCAAAGAAAATCGTTTATGTTCTGTGGATGTGTGTACAGAGCTTTGTTTATTTTAAATTTTTCTTTACTCCAGTGACTTGTGGTTTTAAACAGATCTTAAAATTATTATAAAGAACATAGTTCCTCTAAGGATTGGTCTCTTGTGTTGACTTTTAGGCAGGCACAGATTTTGACTAAGCTTTATAGTTTTATTTAGGATTACATTTATGAAGCATAATATCTGTTGGCTGAAATAATTTTGGAGTATTTTTTTATCATAATAAAACTAGCTCGAGTGTTAGCGTATGACTTCAGTCCCTAGGAGAACTGCATCCCTCCCCTTACCAGTCCTTAAGTGTTTTAAGTTGGCCCTTGTAGTTTCCTTTTTGTGCGTGTGTGCTGGTCCTGGGGCTTGAACAAAGAGCTTGGGCACTGTCCCTTGAGCTTTTTGCATTCAAGGTTAACCAAGGCTCTACCACTTGAGCCACAGCTCCACTTCTGGACTTTTGGTGGTTAATTAGAAATAAGAGTCCCATGGACTTTCCTGGCTGGGCTGGCTTCGAACCGTGAGTCTCAGATCTCAGCCTCCTGAGTAGCTAGGATTACAGGCATGAGCTACTGGCACCTGGTCCTAGTTGTTTTTTTTAAATTTAAAATTTTCAAACATGTAAAAAACTAAAGTTGAATTTCTTAATGTGGATTTTCCTGTGGTTAAAAGGTAAAAGGCATTTCTTTTTTTCTTTTCCTTCTTTCTTTTTTATTATTACAGATACGATATAGAGATTATATCCAGGGATTTATTTAGCATGCTACCCTCACACTTTCTTAGGAGCTAAACCACAGTCCATGGGCATGGTATTCTTAAGTGTTATTGCTTTATGTGTTGTAAGGTGAACTATGAGGGAAGCCACATTTTGGAAGATGGAATATTGGAGTCTTTATTATACATTTAGTGGCCTGCAGTCCCTAAATACACTTAACATGGCTAGGAAACAGGCCAGAGAGGAAAGAAAGAACAAAAACACTACCAACAAACCAATTCAGCTTCGGTGGAAAGCTGAATTGGGACGCCACGAAGACCAGAAATAAGTTAGCCAGCAGACAGGACACGGGACATGATCATGGAGAAACACATGGCATGGCCTAATGGGGCCTGTGCTGGTCTGGGCCTAAATAGGATCAGCTCAGGGCGCAGTTCCACAAGAAATTCCCAGTCCCAGGCACTGGACTGACAGGTTCAGTAACCTATCAGCCAAGTGCCCTTCCCTGCCTCCAGAGATCCTGGCATGCCCTTCACCTGGGAGCCAGGGGCATTTCCTTTCCCTGGCATGAAGACAAGATGAAAAGGCATTTCATTATCCTGAAGTTTGGAAAAGTGATTTATTTGGATATTGCCTTGTTGGAATTTTTTTTTTGTTCTTAACATTTTTAAAAAATTGTTATTATAAAGGTAATGTACAGAAGGGTTACAGTTACAAAAGTCAATTTGCAACTGCAATTTACCCTCCCATCCCCACTCACAAGTTGTATAGCTCATTTTTAACATAGTATCTAGGGAATACCAATGCTACATTTGTTCACTCTTGTCCCTCTATTTCTGTGTCCTCCCTTAACCTCCCCAAAACAGATAAATAATAGAATAAGAAAGGAAAAAATTTAACAATGAAGAAGAAACCTCTTGTTTCCATTTCTTCAAGTTCATTTCCATAAATGTTATTTTATATGATCAGAAGAACATAGGTATTGTGCCTTTGTGTTCCTCTCCTAAGAATATCCTTATTGTGTTAGAAGTTTAAATCTTGCTTCTATTTTTAAAAGAAATCGGGCAACGTGCACTTGTAGGCCTTTCACATGAATATTGAATAAAGTTATAGAAGAGTTAAAGTGACTTGGTTCAGTAGGTAATTGATAGCATGTTAAAAAAATCCTGCTTGAATTATTGAGACCAAATTTTCTCTCTTTAATACTGTTCATTCTAAAGCATTTTAAGCATTGTCATGCATATTAAATCCAAGTGATGCTTATTTTTTTCCTCTTTCTTTCCAGTCATTTTGAATCTTGGTTTCACAAATTTATAACAGTTCTTGATAAGGAATTGGGGTATAAAGAACTACTGTTGCAGAATTGGATAGCATTTGCAGAGTTACATCAGGATACATGCAGCTGCTATAAAAAGCCAAAGAAACTCAATTGCAATTTTATTGTCCAGTTTGATAGATTTCCTGCCACCTTTGTAGCAGGGAAGCTGTTTGTCACTGAAAGCTGCTCCTCCAACAGCTGGACTAGATTTTATAAGCAGTAATAGGCTAATCTAGTATAACTGTGCTGTGTTGGTTGCTTTGGTCTCAGGGTTTCAAATATGTACATAGTAGTAACTGCAATTTTGTTGTATTGTTATCTAGGTTTCATTCATTTGATCTGTCTTTTAAAGTTCTCAAGATAGACAGTACATTATTGTTAAATAATACCATTTTCACTTTGTATTCCAAAATGCTTTTAGACTTTTAATTACAATTTGAATTAAAAGCTGGGTGAGGTAGTGCAGCCTGTCATCTCAAGTAGGCAGGAGGCTGAGATCAGGAAGATTGAGCTTCCAGGTCAGCCTGGGTGAAAAAGTTCTCAGGACCCTATATCAACAGAAAGATCTGGACATGGATGTGTACTTGTCATCCCAGCTATAGCAGGAAGTAGAAGTGGAAGGATTGTGGTCCACCTTGGCCCAGGCAAAACCTAGACTCTGTCTCAAAAATAACTGGAGCAAAAAGGACTGGAGGTAGGGCTGGAAATGTAGCGCATATATATATATATATATATATATATATATATATATGAGCCCGCATCTGTCTCAACCCCTATCTTCCAAAAATATTGCCATTTAAGCTATTCTAAATTGTAAAAATTGTTCAGAAACTTTCTTTTTCTTAACAAAAGCTAAAATTTTAGATGCTGTAATTTTTCTAGGCTCATTTTGACGTAAGTAGAAGGATATATGGTAAAGAAGTAGTATGATACCAGGTACTGATGGCACCTGTAATCCTAGCTATTCAGGAGGCTAAGATCTGAGGGTCATGGTTCAGAGCCAGCCCGGGCAGGAAAATTTGTGAGACTCTTATCTCCAATTAACCATCAGAAAAACTTCAAGTGGAGCTGTGGCTCAAAGTGGTAGAGAGCTATCCTTGAGAAAAAAAGAAAAAAGAAAAAGTTCAGGGACAATACCTTGGTCCTGAGTTAAAGCCCCATGACCAACATCAACAACAACAAATTGTAATGAGATTTCCCTGAAAATAGTATAATTATCTTAGATTATTTAAAATATCTCAGATTTTTACCTATTGATCTGAATCTGATGAAATGGCTTAAATGTGCTTTCCAGTTAGTTTCTAGAGGAAGAAAATTAGCCAAAAGCATGTAGAGATCAATTTAAAAATTCTAATGAAATTTAAGTAGTTACTTAAAAGCATTAAAAAAAAGTCAGATCTGAACTGGTATACATTACTGTGTGTCTTTATGGGGCCTATATGATAAGATTAAAACCTACCTATTTTATTTTATTTTATTTTATTTTTTTGGGTCCGGTCGTGGGGCCTGAACTCTGGGCCTGGGCGCTGTCCCTTAGCTCTTCAGCTCAAGGCTAGTGCTCTACCACTTGAGCCACAGCGCCACTTCCGGCTTTTTTCTTTTTGCTTATGTGGTGCTGAGGAATCGAACCCAGGGCCTCGAGCATGCAAGGCAAACGCTCTACCACTGAGCCACCTTCCCAGCCCCCCACCTACCTATTTTATAAGATTCAAAATTCCCATATTTCATAGGTTGTTAACCATCTTGTATTTAATGTCTAAAGTATCTTTGGCTTTAAATATTTTTAAATCAAATAGTACTTTTTATTTTAAAGAAATTTAAAACTAACAAGTCTTTATGGCAGGAAATTGGAATCCAATATGAATGCATACATATAAAAACTAAAATATCCCCCATCCAAGCACCCATATATAATTGAATATTAACATTTTGGGGCAAGACCTTTAGTCTTCTGTGCATAAATATATACATACAATTATTTTGTTTAAAAATTTGATTGTATTTATGCTGTTTTGCAATGTAGTTTACTTAATGATATTATTCTTACATGAATTTTAATGCCTGCATATTATTTGGCTTATATAATTTATTATAAAGAAGTAAGGTTAAGAAGAGAGGCTTAAAGGTGACATCTGAAAGTGATCAGACTATTTATAATTCAGGGAGGGTTATTGTGTAGTCAAGTTTACTTTTTCTTTTGGCATTCTTTAAAATTGGTGAAAGTGTTAGTTTAAAATTTTAACATATTATATTACATGTACATTATACTTTAATTTTCAGTTTTTGTTGAACAGTGATAACCAGTTTCTATATTTTTATTTCTACTTTGTGGGATATATTCCTTTTAAGTGCATTTTCCAGAAGTCTACACATTTTAAAGGTTGTAGTAGATATTGCTAAATAACTCTCTTAAAAGTTTGTAGTAGTTGGGCATGGTGGCTTCTGCTTGTAATCCTAGCTACTCCGGAGGCTGAGATCTGAGGATACAGTTCAAAGCCATCCCAGGCAAGAAAGTCTTCGAGACTCTTATCTCCAATTAACCACTCAGAAAACTGGGAGTGTCACTGTGGCTCAAGTGGTAGAGTGCTAGCCTTGAGCTGAAGAGCTGAGGGACAGTGCCCAGGCCCAGAGTTCAAGCCCCATGACTGACAA